>NW_021703777.1:117573129-117777771 GCF_005190385.1 Monodon monoceros
AAACCCCAAAACAATTAAGAAAATGGTAATAGGAACATACATGTCGATAACTACCTTAAATGTAAATGGGTTAAATGCTCCCGCCAAAAGACATAAACTGGCTGAATGGATACAAAAATAAGACCTATATATATGCTGTCTACAAGAGACCTACTTAAGACCTAGGGACACATACAGACTGAAAGTGAGGGGATGGAAAAAGATATTCCATGCAAATGGAAATGAAAACAAAACTGGAGTAGCAATTCTCATATCAGACAAAATAGATTTTAAAATACAGACTGTTACAAGACACAAAGAAGGACATTACATAATGATCAAGGGATCAATCCAAGAAGAAGATATAACAATTGTAAATATTTACGCACCCAACATAGGAGCACCTCAATACATAAGGCAAATGCTAACAGCCATAAATGGGGAAATCGACAGTAACACAATCATAGTAGGGAACTTTAACACCCCACTTTCACCAATGGACATATCATCCAAAATGAAAATAAATAAGGAAACACAAGGTTAAAATGACACACTAAACAAGATGTACCTAATTGATATTTATAAGACATTCCATCCAAAAACAACAGAATACACTTTCTTCTCATGTGGTCATGGAACATTCTCCAGGGTAGATCATATCTTGGGTCACAAATCAAGTCTTGGTAAATTTAAGAAAATTGACATCGTACCAAGTATCTTTTCTGACCACAACACTATGAGACTAGATGTCAACTACAGGGAAAAATCTGTAAAAAATACAAATACATGGAGGGTAGACAATACACTACTTAATAACCAAGAGATCACTGAAGAAATCAAAGAAGAAATCAAAAAATACCTAGAAACAAATGACAATGAAAACAACAGGACCCAAAACCTAAGGGTTGCAGCAAAATCAGTTCTAAGAGTTCTAAGTTTATAGCAATACAATCCTACCTTAAGAAACAAGAAACATCTCAAATAAACAACCTAACCTTACACCTAAAGCAATTAGAGAAACAAGAACAAAAAAACCCCAAAGTTAGCAGAAGGAAAAAAATCATAAAGATCAGATCAGAAATAAATGAAGGAAACAATAGCAAAGATCAATAAAACTAAAAGCTGGTTCTTTGAGAAGATAAACAAAATTGATAAACCATTAGCCAGACTCATCAAGAAAAAGAGGGAGAGGACTCAAATCAATAGAATTAGAAATGAAAAAGGAAAGTAACAACTGACACTGCAGAAATACAAAGGATCATGAGAGATTACTACAAGCAACTCTACGCCAATAAAATGGAAAACCTGGAAGAAATGGACACATTCTTAGAAAAGCACAACCTTCTGAGGCTGAACCAGGAATAAATAGAAAATATAAACAGAACAATCACAAGCACTAAAACTGAAACTGTGATTAAAAATCCTCCAACAAACAAAAGCCCAGGACCAGATGGCTTCACAGGAGAATTCTATCAAACATTTAGAGAAGTGCTAACACCCAACCTTCTCAAACTCTTCCAAAATATAGCAGAGGGAGGAACACTCCCAAACTCATTCTACAAGGCCACCATCACCCATATTCCAACACCAGACAAAGATGTCACAAAGAAAGAAAACTACAGGCCAATATCCCTGATGAACATAGGTGCAGAAATCCTCAACAAAATACTAGCAAACAGAATCCAACAGCACATTAAAAATATCATACACCATCATCAAGTGGGGTTTATCCCAGGAAAGCAAGGATTCTTCAATATACGCAAACCAATCAATATGATAAACCATATTAACAAATTGAAGAATAAAAACCATATGATCACCTCAATAGATACAGAAAAAGCTTTCGACAGAATTCAACACCCATTTATGATAAAACCCTCCAGAAAGTAGGCATAGAGGGAACTTACCTCAACATAATAAAGGCCATATATGACAAACCCACAGCCAACATTGTTCTCAATGGTGAAAATCTGAAACCATTTCCACTAAGATTAGGAACAAGACCAGGTTGCCCACTCTTACCACTATTATTCAACATAGTTTTGGAACTTTTAGCCACAGCAATCAGAGAAGTAAAAGAAAGAAAAGGAATCCAAATCGGAAGAGAAGTAAAGCTGTCACTGTTTGCAGATGACATGATACTCTATATAGAGAATCCTAAAGATGCTACCAGAAAACTACTAGAGCTAATCAATGAATTTGGTAAAGTAGCAGGATACAAAATTAATGCACAGAAATCTCCTGCATTACTATACACTAATGATGAAAAATCTGAAAGAGAAATTAAGAAAACACCCCCATTTACCACTGCAACAAAAAGAATAAAATACCTAGGAATAAACCTACCTAAGGAGACAAAAGACCTGTATGCAGAAAACTATAAGACACTGATGAAAGAAATTAAAGATGATACAAACAGATGGAGAGATATATCATGTTCTTGGATTGGAAGAATCAACATTGTGAAAATGACTAAACTACCCAAAGCAATCTACAGAGTCAGTGCAATCCCTATCAAACTACCAATGGCATTTTTCACAGAACTAGAACAAAAAATTTCACAATTTGTATGGAAACACAAAAGACCCCAAATTGCCAAAGCAATCTTGAGAAAGAAAAACAGAGCTGGAGGTATCAGGCTCCCTGACTTCAGACTATACTACAAAGCTACAGTAATCACGACAGTATGGTACTAGCATAAAAACAGAAATATAGATCAATGGAACAGGATAGAAAGCTCAGAGATAAGCCCATGCACATATGGTCACCTTATTTTTGATAAAGGAGGCAAGAATATACAATGGAGAAAAGACAGCCTCTTCAATAAGTGGTGCTGGGAAAACTGGACATGTAAAAGAATGAAATTTGAACACTCCCTAACACCATACACAAAAATAAACTCAAAATGGATTAAATACCTAAATGTAAGGCCAGAAACTATAAAACTCTTAGAGGAAAACATAGGAAGAACACTCTATGACATAAATCACAGCAAGATCCTTTTTGACCCACCTCCTAGAGAAATGGAAATAAAAACAAAAATAAACAAATGGGACCTAATGAAACTTCAAAGCTTTTGCACAGCAAAGGAAACCATAAATAAGATGAAAAGACAACCCTCAGAATGGGAGAAAATATTTGCAAAGGAAGCAACTGACAAAGGATTAATCTCCAAAATTTACAAGCAGCTCATGCAGCTCAATATCAAAAAAACGAACAACCCAATCCAAAAATGGGCAGAAGACCTAAATAGACATTTCTCCAAAGAAGATATACAGATAACCACCAAACACATGAAAGAATGCTCAACATCACTAATCATTAGAGAAATGCAAATCAAAACTACAATGAGGTATCACCTCACACCAGTCAGAATGACTATCATCAAAAAACCTACAATCAGTCAATGCTGGAGAGGGTGTGGAAAAAAGGGAACCCTCTTGCACTGCTGGTGGGAATGTGAATTGGTACAGCCACTATGGAGAACAGTAGGGAGGTTCCTTAAAAAAATAAAAATAGAGCTACCATATGACCCAGCAATTCCACTACTGGGCATATACCTTGAGAAAACTGTAATTCAAAAAGAGTCATGTACCACAATGTTCATTGCAGCTCTATTTACAATAGCCAGGACATGGAATTAACCTAAGTGTCCATCTACCAATGAATGGATAAAGAAGATGTGGCACATATATACAATGGGATGTTACTCAGCCATAAATAGAAACAAAATTGAGTTATGTGTAGTGAGGTGGATGGACCTAGATTCTGTCATACAGAGTGAAGTAAGTCAGAAAGAGAAAAACAAATACCATATGCTAACATATATATATGGAATCTAAAAAAAAAAATGGTTACGAAGAACCTAGGGGCAGGACAGGAATAAAGACACAGATGTAGAGAATGGACTTGAGGACATAGGGAGGAGGAAGGGTATGCTGGACGAAGTGAGAGAGTGGCATGGACATATATACACTACCAAATGTAAAATAGATAGCTAGTGGGAGTCAGCCACATAGCACAGGGAGATCAGCTCAGTGCTTTGTGTCCACCTAGAGGGGTGGGATAGGGAGGGTGGGAGGGAGACGCAAGAGGGAGGAGATATGGGGATATATGTATATGTATAGTTGAGTCACTTTATTATACAGCAGAAATTAACACACCATTGTAAAGCAATCATACTCCAATAAAGATGGTTAAAAAAAATGTATGCCTTGAATGCTTTAGGAGCACAGAGAGGGGACTCAGCTAGTCTGGGTTTTCAGGAAAGACTTCTTCCTTTCTCTGAGCTGAAAAGTGAAGAATGCTTAGAAGTTGGTCAGAAAGAAAACGTGGGGTAAACTACTCAGGCAGAGAGAGCCCCCATGCAAATGCCTAGAGGTGATTGGTGCCTTTGAGTAAGTGAAAATAATTAATAAAGTTGAAGATTAGATAAAGGCAGAAGTGTTCACAGATGGGACTGGGGAAATAGACAAGGACTAAATTATAAAAGGCATTGTAAACCACGGTGTAGAGTTTGGAATTTATCTTAAAAGCAATGGGAAATCATGGAAGGGTTGTTATGGAAAACAGCGAGGTTAGATTTGTGTTTGGGAAGCATCATACATAATGTGGAAAGTGAACTCAAAGAAAAGACTGGAGACTGAGAGGCTAAGTTGGTGGCTGATACAATAATTTAGGCAAAAGGTAGCGACCTGAATTTCAGTGATGATGATAGGATCAGAGAAAACAAATGGGTTAGGTGTTTAAGCAGGTGGCCTCAACTGGACTTGGTAATTTATAAGAAGAGGTGGGTGTGGTTAGAAAGGAGACGAGAATGCCACCCTGGCTTACTGGCTACTGGGGTGTTGCCATTCTCTAGAGGGAATATAAGGAAGAACAAGCTTGGGAAGAAAGATAATGAGTTCAGCTGTGGACATAAAGAATTTCAAATGTCCATAGAACATCTAGAGGCATTCAGAGTCCAGAAGAGGTCAGGGCTGGTACAATACATTTGGGAGTAATCAGCAGATAGCTGGTCACTGAAACCATGGAAGTGGAAAACTGGGGAGAGTATATAAAAAGAGACATTTTCTGGGACAGAATCCCATGAAACATTGACATTTAAGAGATGAACTGAGGAAGAGGAATACCCAAAAGGGATTGAAAAGGAATGGCCAAACAGGTAGAAAAATCAGGTGAATTAGAAATCATGAAAGATAAAAAAGTATTTCAAGAAAGTCACCAAAGTCATGGGAAACAAGTATCTCAAGAAGACAAATGACATCAAATGCTACCAAAAAGCCAAGTAAGAGATTTCAGTTTTCATTGGTTTTAACAGCAAGGAGGTGTAAATCAATCTAAATGTCATATAAACACACACACACACACACACACACACACACAGACTTACATGCATATACACATACTCACACACACTTTAAATCCTCAAATAATAGGTTATGTTCTTCTAAGATCCACCAAGTCTGCTCTGTCTTGTTTTCCTTGTCTTCCCACTCCCATCCTTTGTAGTTGCACTGCAACTTACCTGAAGCCCTCATTAGACCAAAAGGTAAAAAAAGGAAAGGGGAGCGGTGGGCAACTTAATGTTTGGTGACCAAGATTTAATCCATTTCAATGGTGCCTAGATTCTAGCTGTTGTATGGAAATGGAAGCCACTTATTATCATTTTAAATGTAAACTGTAGAAATGAAATGCTGACTTGGCCAACTTAAGTTATGAATTTTAATTCTCATCTCCTAACAACTCAATTGACCTTTGGAAAATTTAAGAAGGGAGACTACGGACTATACATTTTAACATTTCAGAACTTTTACTACTAGCTTTTGCTCTAGACAATACCATCTATAGACAGCAAACAAAAGTATGCAGAGCTTAATTTCTTTGCTATATTTAGATGATCAGAAATTATTAAGGAAAACATGCAGTTGAAAAGGTTTACTGCAAAGAAAATGACTGACCTATTTTCAAAGTCCAATTTTAACTCGAAAATTCAAATGTATAAAAGTTCTAATTGGTCAAGGGTTTCAGTGTATAAAAATTTTATATTTTCTTTTTTTTACTCCTTTAAAGCATATGGTTTAGTTAAAAGAAATAGGATTTATTTAGATAGCAGAAAAATGTCAGATTATATGACTCATATCCTACCTAAATTTTTCTGTTCCTGCTGGAAAATTTCCTCTAACAGATGAGTAATCTTATTTTATGCTGGATCAGCCCCACAGTGTGATATAGCTATGGGTTTGAAATAGGAGTGAGTTGCTAGTTGTATGATTCAAATCCTCTTTGAGTACAATATAGTTATCTCATTACTTTAATAAAAAATTGAAATTATATAGAAAATTTCTAACAGTCTTCATCACCAATGAAGTATACCAGTCATGTAAACCAGATTTTCATCCTGAAGAGAGCTAGAAGTTCCCCAAGTTCCAAAAAAATGCAAAAAAGCAAATATGTAAATTATGAGCTTGACACTGATTGCAAGCAGAATTCTAAAATAGGTTCTCAAACAGATGGTCTGTGAGCATTTAGAGATGTAAGAGGTGACCGTCAGGAGCCAGCATGGGCTCAGTACAAACAAATGTTGCCAGGTAACCCAATGTCCTATCAAAATAGGGTTATTAGGCTAATGGGCTTGCAAAGCTAATGTAATATACACAAGAGAACCTTAAAAAGTAAAAATAATTGAACCGTTCAGCCATTATAGAGTATGCAGGTATTCTATTTACTATGATATAACTTATTATGACTTTTGACAAATATTTATTGAGCACTTACTTTGTGTCTTGTACTATGCTAAGTGCTTATACACCACTTCTTTTAATACAGTTCTACCTACGAGGTAGAAACTGTTATTATCAAGAGGCAGTGGAGTGTACAGCTTAAGTGCACAGACTTGGAGCCAGACAGCATCCTTTTAAATCCTGACTCTGGGGATTTCCCTGGTGGTGCAGTGTTTGAGAATCCGCCTGCCAATGCAGGTGATACGGGTTCGATCCCTGGTCCGGGAAGATCCCGCATGCCACTGAGCAACTAAGCCCGCACCCCACGACTACTGAGCCTGTGCTCTAGAGCCTGCGAGCCACAACTACTGAAGCCCACGCACCCTAGAGCCCGCGTGCCACAACTACTGAGTCCATGTGCTGCAACTACTGAAGCCCGCACGCCTAGAGCCTGTGCTCCGCAACAAGAGAAGCCACCACAACGAGAAGCCCGCGTCTTGCAATGAAGAGTAGCCCCTGCTCACCACAACTAGAGAGAGCCTGTGTGTAGCAATGAAGACCCAACACAGCCAAAAATAATTTAAAAAGACAAAACAACCTGACTCTGTCACTTAAATGTCTTGAAAAGTCACTTGATCTCTGCCTCATGTTGATCATCGGTAAAATGGGGATGATGATAATAATAGTAACTCCCTTCAAAAGGGGCTGTGAAGATTAAATGAACTAATGTATGTAAACATCTAAGGAAAGTGTCTGGCACAGAATAAATGCTATGAGTATCAGCTGTAACAACTCCATTTTGAGAAGTAAGATGTGTCCAAGACACCACAGTTTCCCAAGCCAGGATCTAAACCCAACACTGAAGCCAAAGCCCATGCCCTAAACCACTATGAAATTTACATTTTTAAAATGTGTGACATTCTTAGATGATTTCAAAGAATCCTTGACATCTACTCACTTCTTTATACCTTTGTTTTAACAATGTACCTTATACCTAAGGTGTTTGGGAAGCTACTTCTGGGCTCGTGTTCTGAAACTTTCCTAGAAGCCAGAAAAGCTACTTAGGAAATTGGGTTTGCAAATTTGATGGCTATAGCCCTCATATTTTAAAAGGCATATGGTTATACCTCTGGAGAGTGACATGTGTTGACCTCATTTAATAAAGAATAAATACTGTATGGAATATTACTCAGCCATAAAAAAGAATGAAATAGTGCCATTTGCAGCAACGTGGATGGACCTAGAGATTATCATACTAAGAGAAGTAAGTCAGAAAGAGAAAGACATATACCATATGATATCACTTACACGTGGAATTAAAATACAACACAAATGAACCTATCTATGAAACAGAAACAGACTCACAGACATAGAGAACAGACTTGTGGTTGCCAAAGGGGTTGGGGTGGGGAGCGAAGGATTGGGAGTTTGGGATTAGTAGATGCAAACTATTACATACAGGATGGATAAACAACAAGGTCCTACTGTATAGCACAAGGAAATATATTCAATATCCTGTGATATACCATAATGGAAAATATATGAAAAAGAATAATATATATATATAATTTACTTTGCTGTACAGCAGAAATTAGCACAATATTGTAAATCAACTATACTTCAATAAAATTTTTTTTTAAAAAGAGTAAATTTATCCCTAGTGGTCCAGTGGTTTAGGTGCTGCACTTCTACTGCAGCGGGCACAGGGTCGATCCCTGGTCAGGGAACTAAGACCCTGCATGCTGTGTGGCACAGCCAAAAAAGTTTTTTAAAAAAGGAAAAGAATAAATATTGTAATAGAGGAAACTTAGTAAGAACCGTAGCTAATGTTTATTATTGTTAAATATAGGCTGACACCTGTTGTAAATGCTTTTCACGTACTATTTAATTCTCATGACCACTTTATGAGGGTATTATCAGCCCCATTTCATTTTCAGAGAGGTTTACAACTTGCCCAGGGTCACCCAGCTAGCAAGTTGAAGAGCTGGCATTTAAACCAGGCAGTTGGAGCCTGGGCTTTTTATCCATCAAACTCCCTCTCAAGAAACCACATCCAGGGCTTCCCTGGTGGCAGAGTGGTTAAGAATCCGCCTGCCAATGCGGGGACATGGGTTCGAGCCCTGGTCCAGGATGATCCCACATGCCACTGAGCAACTAAGCCCGTGCACCACAACTACTGAGCCTGAGCTCTAGAGCTGCGAGCCACAACTCCTGGAGCCCAGGCGCCTAGAGCCCGTGCTCCACAACAAGAGAAGCCACCACAGTGAGAAGCCCACACACCGCAACGAAGAGTAGCCTCCATGCGGCGCAACTAGAGAAAGCCCGTGCACAGCAACGACAACCCAACGCAGACAAAATAAATAAATAAATTTTAAAAAAAAGAAACCACACCCAGCTATACTGAGTACTTGCCAAAGAACTTCAAAGAAGTCACCCTATTTGTTTCCAGCAAGCTTCCTCACAGACTATTTAGTCATTTTGAAGCTCAAGTCCACTGACGTAATCATTCATTGCCCCCATTTCCATGTCTCCTCAAATGCCTCCTCATCAGGGAGGCTATCTTCCTGATGATGCTGTTTGCACAGTATCCTCCTGGACACTCTCCCTTACACATGCCTGGCTTGGCTTTACTTTTCTATCACTTATCACTGCCAGGCATTTTTCATTTGCTTGTTTGTTGATTACCTTAGTGTCCACCTGTCTCTATAACAAAAGCTCCCAGGGACTTTGTCTATTTTGTTTACTACATTATCCCAGTACTTAGAATAAAGCCTGGCACACAGTAGGTTCACAAAACATATTTCTATAGGTGACTGAATTCTTACATACTTTTGTTACACAATCTAACTTTCAGTAATATCAGAAACAAAAATTAAATAAAAATGCTATGATCAGATGTAATATATAATCTCTATTAATTTCAGTTTTCCTTTCCAGTCCCTGTTTATAAGCAGATACTATTTCTTCTTACAGATATGTACTCATAACAGAGTTTCCAAGATGTATTCTCCCTTTTCAGATAACATTATCAGATCAAATAAAAAATCCAATTCTGAATGGATTTTTGTTTGTCAGTGACTTTCAATAAATTACCCTTCCAGGCTCAGCTTTGATATATTTTTTTTTTTAAGTAAAAGCAAAGTGGCTCAAGGATTTTCCATTTGCACATTAGAAGTCATTTTTCCCTGCATCTTATATTGGCAGAGGTAGAAATTATAGTTCTAATCCAGTAGTACTTAACTAAAACAAGATTAATGAGATACAAACCATGCTTTCCTTTCAGGTCACCTCTTAGACATCATTAAAATTTTTTCTGGACTTCCCCAGTGGCGCAGTGGATAAGAATCCACCTGCCAATGTAGGGGACATGGGTTCAATCCCTGGTCCGGGAAGATCCCGCATGTTGTGGAGCAACTAAGCCTGTGCACCACAACTGCTGAGCCCACGTGCCACAACTACTGAAGCCCACACACCTAGAGCCGGTGCTCTGCAACGAGAAGCCACTGCAATGAGAAGTCCACGCACCGCAATGAAGAGCAGCCTGGGCTCGCCGCAACAAGAGAAAGCCTGCGCTCAGCAACAAAGACCCAACGCAACCAAAAATAAAAGAAATTAAAACTTTAAAAAAAAAATGTTCCTGATCACTAAAAACAGCACACTTCAGTGATACAGATCTAGCATTTTATGTGTTACAAACTTCTTTATGAAATATTTTAGCAGTATTTTGATGGATTCAAAGGTTGCAAAAAATGTCAAATGGAGATTTTCTTTGCACCATCAACAAGATGAGACTAGGCCAATGAAACATGAAGCCCGAAGGTAATGCTTACCTGAGAAGAGTTTGTGGTAGGAATGGCATTAGCTGTCTATTGTTTCTTAGCAGCTTAAACAACACACGTTTATTATCACAGTTTCTGTGAGTCAGGAATACAGGCACAGCTCAGCTGGGTCTGCTTACAGTTCTCTCTAAAGGCTGCAATCAAGATGTTGGCCAGGGCTGGGGTCTCATCTGAAAGCTTAATTTGGGATGCATGTTTCCACGCTCACTTATGTGATTCTTGGCAGTATTCAGTTCCACTTGTGCTGTGGATTGTGGGTCTCAATGTCTACTAGGCTGTTGGCTGGAGGACATCCTTAGCTCCTTGCCACATGGGCCCACCAACGTAGAAACTTGCATCATCAAAGCCAACAAGGGAGAGAATCTGCTGGCGGGATGGAAGTTGCAACCCATCTAATCATAGAAGCGTCATCCCCTCAATTTTGAGATTTCTACTGGCCAGAGGCAAGCCACTCAAAGAAGAGGATTACACAGGCCCTGAAGGCAAGCAGGTGGGGATCACTGCGGGCCATCTTAGAAGCTGCCTACTACTGAAGTACTATCTCAAGATAATACCATATTTCTTCTTAAAGAGATGAGGCCACATGATACCACCTTTTGGACTTGGCTGTCCACTGTTACCTCACGGAGAGTCAGCATCATCTGGTTTTTTCTCACTTCTGCTGAAGCTGCTGCTTCTGAAACAAACTAAGCCTTTCTTCCTAGGCAACTTTAAGAAGAGGAAAACAGGGTGAAAACAAGAAAAAGTAGACACTTTTCCCTTGAAATCATTCACTTGAATAAACAGTTGGTCATGATATAGGTGCAGCATCCCTGGGCTTTGGGCTAAAGGAGAGTGGTGGATGTTGTACAAATGACATAGTCTGTAGGAGCCTCTCAATCAAGAATGAATACCACATCTGCATGTACAGCTTCTATTCCTTGTTAATAAAAGCTCAATATTAATCTCACTCTTGCTTGTATGTAAGTTTTGGGATTACAGCTGGATTTCATGTCTCTTTACATTAATGAACCCTACTTCATGGTTGTACTTCTAATTGCGTGTCAAGTCTAAGCATAAGAAATTGAGTTTGGATAATCTAATAATAGCAGCTTTCTTTTCTATATAGATGTCAATGGCAAAGTCATCAAGAGAGGAAAGTTAAGATACTCACAGAGAGAAAAAATAAGCAGATTCACTGTTAAGGTAAAGTCCATACACTTGGCATAGAAATGGATTCCCATTTATAAGAAGCAGGACAGTGTAATAGTTATGAATACAGTCTCTTGAGACAGACTGTTTGGGTATGAATCCTGGTTGTATGATTTTCTGGCTGTGTGACCCTGGGAAAATCAATCTCTCTGTGCCTTGGGTTTCCCCATCTGTAAAACAGATAATAATTTTACCTACCTCATAGGGTAATTATTAGGATTAATATTTATAAGCGCTTAAATCAGGGCCTGGCATATAGTAAGTGCTATATTCATGTTTCTTAAATAAAAGAATCTATTTTAAATTTTTACTTCACATGACTTCCAGTTTCTGGTCCAACAAAAAGTCAGCTTGGAAATGTCCTGCTGTCCACACACAAGAAAAAAGCTGAACAAACTAAAGGTCAACAACTTTTCTTAGATTCATCACAGAAGTGAGGTCATGGGACAAACCACTGCCACAGAATTTGGTGAGGCAGACAGAGAGATACAGAACACCACAATTTACCAAAGCAGAAACTCACATATAGAAACCTCTACAGGAAGCAGCATGTGGTAGGAAACCTAAGATGTAAGGGGCTAACTGTTGGAGGCTCAGTGTAGACAACTCTGAGAGCTAAAACTCCAGCAGGGAGTTTCAATGCAATCCCTATCAAATTACCAGTGGCATTTCTTATGGAACTAGAACAAAAAAATTCACAATTTGTATGGAAACACAAAAGACCCCAAATAGCCAAAGCAGTCTTGAGGGGAAAAAATGGAGCTTGAGGAATCAGACTCCCTGACTTCAGACTATACTACAAAACTACAGTAATCAAGACAATGTGGTACTGGCACAAAAACAGAAATATGGATCAATGGAACAGGATAGAAAGCCCAGAGATAAACCCACACACCTATGATGAACTAATCTATGACAAAGGAGGCAAGGATATACAATGGAGAAAAGACAGTCTCTTCAATAAGTGGTGCTGGGAAAACTGGACAGCAACATGTAAAAGAATGAAATTAGAACACTCCCTAACACCATACACAATAATAAACTCAAAATGGATTCGAGACCTAAATGTAAGACCAGACACTATAAAACTCTTAGAGGAAAACATAGGAAGAACACTCTTTGACATAAATCACAGCAAGATCTTTTTTGATCCACCTCCTAGACTAATGGAAATAAAAACAAAAATAAACAAATGGGACCTAATGAAACTTAAAAGCTTTTGCAAAGCAAAGGAAACTACAAACAAGACGAAAAGACAGCCCTTAGAATGGGAGAAAATATTTGCAAACGAATCACAGACAAAGGATTAATCTCCAAAATATATAAACAACTCATGCAGCTCAATATTAAAAAAACAAACCCAATCAAAAATGGGCAGAAGACCTAAATAGACATTTCTCCAAAGAAGATATACAGATGGCCAAGAAGCACATGAAATTATGCTCAACATCACTAATTATTAGAGAAATGCAAATCAAAACTACAATGAGGTATCACCTCACACTAGTTAGAATGGGCATCATCAGAAAATCTACAAACAACAAATGCTGGAGAGGATGTGGAGAAAAGGGCACTCTCTTGCACTGTTGGTGGAAATGTAAATTGGTACAGCCACTATGGAGAACAGTATGGAGGTTCCTTAAAAAACTACAAAAAAAACTACCATATGACCCAGCAATCCCACTACTGGGCATATACCCAGAGAAAACCATAATTCAAAAAGACACATGCACCCCAATGTTCATTACAGCATTATTTACAATAGCCAGGACATGGAAGCAACCTAAATGCCCATCGACAGACGAATGGATAAAGAAGATGTGGTACATGTATACAATGGAATATTACTCAGCCATGAAAAAGGAATGAAATTGGGTCATTTGTAGAGACATGGATGGACCTAGAGACTGTCATACAGAGTGAAGTAAGTCAGAAAAAGAAAAACAAATATCGTATATTAACGCATATATGTGGAACCTAGAAAAATGGTACAGATGAACTGGTTTACAGGGCAGAAATTGGGACACAGATGTAGAGAACAAACATATGGACACCAAGGCGGGTAACGTGGCAGGGGGTGGTGGTGGTGTGATGAATTGGGAGATTGGGATTGACGTACATACACAAATATGTATAAAATGGATAACTAATGAGAACCTGCTGTATTAAAAAATGAATAAAATTAAATTAAAAAAATATATATTAAAAATAATAATAATAAGCTAATAAATAAAACTCCAGCAGGGAGGCACTCACAGGGTGGCTCCAATGCTTTTGTGAGTTTACCTCCAGAAGCCATACCTGGCTCTCACAGTGAAGATTCGGGGGGAAACATCTCCTCATTATTCTGGCAAGGGAAGGAGCCATTATGATACAGGACCAGAACACCCTGTTCTTCTTAACAAGACCTGCCCCCAGCAGAAACTATTTCAGCAGAGCCCAATAGACTGGGATATTACCAGAGCCTCACTAACCTAGGAAAAGAGAAAGACTGAACTCTATGCACCCCTAGCCTTATGGTCTCACCTAAGGACCATTGTAAAGGTCACAGCCCAGAGGCCCTGGCTCACTAAAAATCTGAGACCAAATCACAGGACTGTAGAATGTTCCCCTCCCCCACACCTTACCAACACATCACAAAGCACCTAGATACCTCAGTTCCTTTTATCCTGTACATGATGTCTGGTTTTCAACAAAAAATTACAAGGCATACTGTAAGATAAAAAGTACAGTTTGAAGAGACAGAGCAAACATTAGAACCAGTCTCAGTTATGGCAAGGATATTGGAATGATCAAACCAGGAATTTAAAAGAACTATAATAAATATGCTAGGGCTCGAGCAGAAAAAGTAGACAACACACAAGAACATCGGAGACAGTCAAGAGGATCTTGGGACAGGAGGCTCCGGACATGCAGGCTCAACGGCCATGCCTCACGGGCCCAGCTGCTCTGCGGCATGTGGGATCCTCCTGGATCGGGACACGAACCAGGTGGACTCTCAACCACTGTGTCACCAGGGAAGCCCCTGGAGGTGACTTTTTAGATACAACACCACAGACACAACCCACGAATGAAATTTTGATAAGTTGAACCTCATTAGAATTAAAAACTTCTGTTCTTTGAAAGACACTGTCAATAGAATGAGAAGGCAAGCCACAGATTTGGAGAAAAAACTGCAAAGGACATATCAGATAAAGTGCTATTATCCAAAATATGCAAAGAACCCTTAAAACTCAACAATAAGAAAGTGTAAAACTCAACTATAAAAATGGATAAAAGATCCAAATAGACCCCTCATCAAAGGTTTATAGATGGCAAATAAGCCTATCTTTGCTCATACGTTCAACATATGTCATTAAGGACTTACAAATTAAAATAAAAATGAGATACCACTACACACATTTTACAATGGTCAAAATCCAAAACACTGATGCCAAGTGGTGGTTCCAGTATGGAGCAACAAGAACTCTCACTGTTGGTGGGAATGCAAAATGGTACAGCCACTTGGGAAGATAGTTTGGCAGGTTTCTTACAAAGCCAAACACACCCTTACCATATGATGTAGCAGTTGTGCTCCTTGGTATTTACCCAAATGATTGAAAACTTATGTCCACACAAAAACCTGCATATGAATGTTTACAGCAGCTTTATCTGTAATTGCCAAAACTTGGAAGCAATCAAGATGCCCTTCAATAAGTGAATGAATAGACAAATTGTGGTACATCCTTACAATGGATTATTCAGCAACAAAAAGAAATGAGCTATCAAGACACAAAAAGACATGGAAGAACCTTAAAAGCATATTGCTAAGTGAAAGAAGCCAACTTGAAAAGGCTAAATACTGTATGATTCCAATCATATGACATTCTGGAAAAGGCAAAAAAGAATCAGTAAAAAGATCAGTTGTTGCCAGGGGTTAGGGGAGAGGGAGGGATGGCTAAGTGGAGCACAGGTAATTTTTAGGACAGTGAAACTATTTTGTATGATACAGTAATAGTGGATATATGTCATTATACATTCTTCAAAACCCACAAAATGTACAACAAAGAGTGAACCATAATGTAAACTATGGGCTTTGGGTAATAATCATGTGTCAGTGTAGATTCGTCAGTTGTAACAAATATAGCACACTGATGCGGGGATGTTGATGGTGGGGGAAGGTGTATGTATTTTGGGGGTGGGGGGAGAGGTATTTAGGAACTCTGTATTTTCCACTCAATTTTGCTGTGCTCTGAAAAATGTCTATTAAGGTTTTAAAATCCATGCTGTTAAATTATAGCTCAGGTTTAGATTGTAACTGAAAGTTCTCCTTCTGCAAAATGAGTAAAGAGCAAGTTGGAAATCACGGTGTGGAAGGCACAACTTTGCTGGCACCAATCACACTGCCTAGCACATAGTAGGAGGTCCATAATTACTTTTCTGCCTCTACCTCACTCCTGAAATCTGTAAGCCCTCAGTTAGCAGCATCCTCTGGGGAAAGGGGAGTGGATGACACCTGCAGGTGTATTTTGCACAAAACAGACTGGGAATCCCAGGGCTATGCACAAGACCAGGTTTATCTCTTTCTCCAAGAAATTAAATCAGGGCTTCGCTAACGTTAGTGCATATAGGAATCACCTGGAGAGGTTTTTAAAACAGACTGCAGGGCCTCTTCTGCAAAGTTTCTGATTCAGTAAGTCGCGAATGAGACCTGAGAATTTGGATTTTCAAGTGGCACCCTGGTGATGCTGATGCTACTGGTCAGAGGATCACATTTAAAAGTTGCAAGAATTTTGATGGTTTTTAAAGATGAAATCTTCTCAGTAGACATTCTGGAACTTATAAAGGAGGAGCTTGGGACCAGCGATGTGGCTGAAAGGGACTAAGGAACTTCTCAGAAGGCTGCATCTGCTTGGCAAGCACGCTGTGTTTACTTAGGATAAGAGCTTATTTGGATGGGTTGGGGTGATGGAGACTATGAGACAGGGCCTAAGCAAACTAGCAGTCCACGTTTTGTTTTGCTCACAGAGAGTTTTAACAATATTTCGATCCCTTTAAACAGGGCATGTGCTGTGTAGGTCACCACAGTCCCCATCACTTCCTATAGTCCTAAACTAATCAGCTTCACTCATCTATATCTACCTGGACCCTGAAGTCGTTTCACCTGCAAGCCCTGTACTAGCCCTGACCTTTCAGGACCCTTATAGCTTTAAAATTATGAGATGTTATCTATAGACTTTCCTATTGTGCCAGAGAGGAAGTTCCTTCTAACATACAAAAAAGAGCTTTGCCACCCAATATTTTCAACTACATATCTTCACACTGCAATGAGAAATTTTCAGGTAAAAATAGCTTCATAATACCGTAACTCCCCACAACAATATAGTTTGTGATGAACACAAGCATCTTCCTTTAAAAGAAAACTTGGTATATAAAACTAGAGATAGAAATTAATACATACATGAATAAATAAGGCAAATTATAATAATTTAGGGATGCCAGATTTAGTTTAAAAATATAGGATGTCCAGTTACATTTGAATTTCAGATAAACAAACAAATTTTTTAGTATAAGTATGTCCTATGCAATATTGGGGATGAATTGGACATGCTTATACTAAAAAAAAAAAGCTATTTATTGTTTATCTGAAATTCAATTGTAACCTAGCATTCTGTATTTTATCTGGCAATCTGTATTAGTTTCCCATTGCTGCTGTAACAAATTATTACAAACCTAGTGGCTCAAAGCAACATAAATTTATTATCTTACTTATCTTACAGTTCTAGAGGTCAGAAGTCTAAAATGTGTCCCTAAGGCTACGCTCATTTTGGAGGCTCTAGGGGAGAATCCATTTTCTTGCATCTTCCAGCTTCTAGTGGCTGCCCATGTTCCTTGGTTTGCAGGCCCTCCTCAATCCTCAAAGCCAGAAGTATAGCAACTTCTCTCCTCACTGACACCTGCTTCTGTTGTCTCTCCCTTGCCCACATTCCTCTTATAAGCACCCTTGTGATTACATTGGGCCCACCTAGATAATCTCCTCATCTTGAAACACCCAATTTATCACAACTGCAAAATAACTTTTGCCTTACAAGGTAACATATTTACAGGTTCCTGGAATTAGGACAAGGGCTTCTTTGGGGCAGGGGTGTAGTGGGGGGACTATTCCCATAATAGTTATTTGACTTACGAGTTTAGCCCACAATAATATATTCTACTTTTATTATTTTATTTTATTATTTCTAATTCTATTTCAGATATGATTTTGTTTGTAGAAACCTAATTGGCACAGAACTTCTGGTTTGTATTTATTGTTTAGACACCAAACCACATAATTTCCTACAGATTCTTATCAATGAGTATGAGTCTTCTTTTTGTAGACGAAAATAGATCAAAGGAATTCAGTCACGTGCCTGAGACAGAGCCATATGCATAATTTTCTTTGTGTCCAGGATTACCCACATACTACGACAATCAGTATGCAGCAGAAATCAACATGTCCCCTGCTTCCTTCCCCCTTATTTTGTTGTATTTATGATAAGTTGAAGACTGATAATTTTTTATTCCTCTCAACATATAGAAAAGCTTAATAATAATAGGAGAGATTATATATAGATTCCTGAGCATAGTGACTGATAAGAATGAAAGGGGAAGCTCTTTCAACTATTCAGTGGAAACTAGAGCCGAACTTGATAAGCTAAGGGTTTTTATTTATTATATGAATGAAAAAATATGGAAGCAAAATATACACTGCATCTGACTTATTAGTGTTCAGTTGTTGTTGTCTTAGTCCATTCAGGCTGCTATAATCCAAATACTGCAGACTGGGTGGCTCATAAACAATAGAAATTTATTTTTCAGAGTTCTGAAGGCTGGAAGCCTGAGATCAGGGTGCCAGCGTGGTTGGGTGATGGCTCTCCTTCAAGTCACAGACTTCTTTTAGTATCCTCATGTGGTGGAAGGGGCCAGGGAGCTCTGTGGGATCTCTTTTACAGGGGCACTAATCCCATTCAGGAGGGCTCCACCCTCACCTCCCAAAGGCTCCAACCATCAACCACCATCAACTTTGGGGGTTAAGATTTCAACATATGAATTTGGGGAGACACAAACATTCAGACCACAGCATTTGTCAATGCATAAAATCTTTTCAGATATTGACTATGTGGTTTCCAGATTGAGTCTTGAAAAACAACAACAAATGTCTCTGATAAAATGTTTGAATGCCAAAATTCCTCTAAATAAATAGTTAAATGTGTCAGAACATGAAAAGGAAAACGTAAGTTTTTTTTTTTCTTAACTCTTTCTGATCATAAAAGCTATTCATATGCCTTACAGAAGATTTGGGAAATTTATAAAGAAAAAAACTTCAAAAAGAAAAAAATTTTCCCAGAATCCCACTACCCAGAAATAATCATCTTAACATTTTGCATTATTTCTTTCCAGGACAATTTCTGGAAAACCAATTTCTATATAAACAAATTGCATGGCAGACATATTATATAGTAAATAAAATGTAAGCTTCCATTTGTTTATTTAGTGATCTGCCCATTAATTTCTTTCAACAAATGTGCTGTGAAATAGGTCATTCATCCACTTATTCACAGGGTACTCCACAACATGGCTCTTCATAGACTTTTTTTTTTGGCTGTACCGCAAGGAATGTGGGATCTTAGTTCCCTGACCAGGGATCAAACCCATGTCCCCTGTAGTAGAAGCGTGGAGTCTTGACCACTGGACCGCCAGGGAAGTCCCTCTTCATACACTTCTAATAGAAGTGTATTTAGTCAGTATTCTTTTGGACACACTTACCAAAAGACCAACTCAAATGTATTGGCTCATCAACTGGGAAATCCAAGAATTTGGTGCAAGCTGTTTCTATGTAAAGGATCTACTTCTCTCTCTCTTATTTCTCAGTTCTGTCTGACTTCATCTTCAAACAGGTTCTCTCCATGTGGTGGCAAGATGGTCCCACATAGTTCTAGACTTTAATGGTCCTTAATGTTTATAATCCTAGAGAAGGAAAGACCTACTCTCTCTCAGAGTTCACATGTCAAAAGTTTCTGATGGAGGAACTTTTTTGGTCCTACCTGGGTCAACAGTCAATGAGAAGACAGGGATGGGGTTCCACAATTAGCAGGGCCTGATCACAGCCATGCCTGCTATTAACATTAACAACAGAATCACATAGGGTCAGGAAAGGGCATGTCTCCAAGAAATAGAAGGGTGCTGGTCAGACAAAGCAACAGATGTCCAATAAAGAGAAGAGAAGATCTATACTCAAATATCTTGTTGAAAACCAGGTTATATTTAGACAGATCATCTAGGTCAATATACTACTCAAACTTATTCTTTTTAAAGAGCAGAATGCACATTATCTGAACCTCTTCTCAAATTTCAAAAAAAAAAAATCCCCTGTAAGCATGAAACAAATGTCCCTTGCACCCAAGTTTCAAAAGTTTCTTACTAAAAACAAGGCTATGAAGTAAGTATATTTTATGATGGTATGTAGATGTGAGTGGAAATGGGTTATACACCTTTGGATTAACTCCAATAAAAGGTAAATGCTGTAGTACTAAAATTACAATAATAGTAAAAGTAGGAAGGAATGGTGGAAATTGTATAAAAGTGGAAGGTGAGCGGGACAAGGTAATCAAGCAGCAATCTCAGAACAGCAATCAGACACGGCATATTTGGACAGTTTCATGGGAAGCCTTGCCAAATCAAAAGCAGAAGGAAACTAACAATTTGAATAGCTATTGTGTCCAAAACATGGTGTTGGATGCTTTCCTTCAGACCGTTGAGCACAAAGTAATTATTTCCAACCTAAATACACAGAAGCTGAAGCTCAGGATTATTTAATTCACCTACAGTCCATTTGATCTGAAGTTTATCTGAAGCAAAAGTCCATTTTTTTTTCCACCACCAAGCTGTCTCTCAGGAAAGCACAGACTATTTCAACAAAGTCCTGTTTCCTTTCTCACGGGAAAGAGAAATTATCAAAAGCCCACTAAAATAACCCAAAGATTTAAATGATGAAATTAACAGCCAGGAGTCCTGTTGCGAAACTATACTATAAACATGAATTGTGTTAAGAACTTAAACAGCCTCTACCTTGTAATCCCCTTGTCCTTTTGAAAATCAATCGGCTGTCTTGAGCATGTGGATATAGGGTCTGTCCCCTTCCCTCCTTCTTCACGATTCCTGTCTCCGGACCATGTCAGGCTCATCCAACCTCAGTCTTGGCTCACGTGGCTCCTTCTGCATGAAAGACTTTTCCTCTCCTGCAGATGATATTCTGGCTGATCCTTCTCATCATGAAGGATTTACTTAACTCAAATGGCACCTCTACAAAGTGACCTTTTCCTGCAACTAGCCCAATTAAAATAGTCTCCACATTCTCAAATATTGATAGTATTTAGCATGTGAAATTGAAGCGAGATGCGGCCTGCATGGGAGTTACATTGCCTATCACTCTGAAGCAAATGAAACAAAATAATATGTGAACACTGAGCTAGTGCCTGACTCCAAACCAGGCATTGTTCTAAGCATTCTACATGTACTAACTCATTTTTATCTCTCATAATAGATTTATCATTGCTATTTTGCAGATGAGTAAAGTGAAGCATATAGGCTACATTGGCCAAGGTCACAGAACAAGTAAAGGGCAGAGTCAGAATTTGAGCCTGGGTAGTTTGAAGTTAGTTCCTGCTTTTAACTACAGAGGGTCCTGCACGTATAACGGTTCCCCTTTCAACTTTTCAACGGCTTGAAAGCGATATGCATTCAGTAGAAAACGTACTTCGAATTCTGAATTTTGATCTTTTCCCGGGGCTATGGATATGCAGTACGATACTCTCTCTTCATGCTGTACAGTGGTAGCAACCACAGCTCCCAGTTAGCCACCTGGTGAACAACCGGTACACTTACAACCATTCTGTACCCATACAACTATTCTGCTCTTCACTTTCAGTACAATAGTCAGTAAATTACACAAGATGGTCAACACTTTATAATAAAAATAGGCTTTGTGTTAGATGACTTTGCCCAACTAGATGACTTTGCCCAATTGTTGGCTAATGTAAGTGTTCTGAGCAAGTTTAAGGTAGGTTGGGCTAAGCCATGATGTTCCCAGGTTAGGTGTAGTAATGTATTTTCCACTTACATGGCTTTATCTGGACATAACCCTACGGTAAGTGGAGGAAGAACTGTACTACTTGACTCTGCCTCTCCCAAAGAGCCGAGTGACTGGCAGCACGAACACACTAAAGTTCCTCTACGCCTATAAAAAATAAGCTTATCGCCTTAAAATAACTGGAGAGACTGTAAGAAATAAACAACAAATTTTGTTTCAGCCAGCGGTAGGTATAACGCCATTACAAATTGCTAATACTATCAATTCTTGTCAATTTTTCAGGTCCTCCGAGGTTTCACCGTCAGCCCATAAAAATACCCCAGCTCACCATCTCAACTTTCTTCTCTCCCCTCCGCTCCACTAACGCCGGCTCATTCCAGTGTTTCTCCAATGAATCTGCTGAAACTCTGCCTCTACAGCTTTTTAGTGGCCAAATCTCAACTTCCTCATCTGTAAAATAGCAATAATACCTGTTTAGCCTACTCCGCTAGAACTGAGGCTAGGGTGAAGTGTAAGAGGGCTCAACTGATATTAATTTCTATCACTGGTGGTTATTTCGGGGTCCCTTTCTCCGCTACACTTTATAATAAAAGAAACATCTTTCCGTTCATTATTTCGACTCCTTTTGCTTCTCCAGCCAGTTCCGGCTGGTCCAACTTTGCTTTGAGCCTGCGCACTAGCGGCGGTCTCTCAGCCTTTGCTTTCCCAGCTTCCGCTGACGAGCTTTGATGACGTTAATCTCCTGCGCCGAGGTACGAGCAGGGCGCGGGTGAGGAGGTGCAGGGTGTCTTCTCCCGACGCGTTCCAGTACCTGTGCGTTCCCTGACCTGACAGTATGAAGGAGACGCCACTCTCAAACTGCGAGCGCCGTTTTCTACTCCGCGCCATCGAAGAGAAAAAGGTAAACCGGGAATTTGGCACTGCGTGAGCGCTCGGGTAGCGCGGCGGCCCGCAACCTTCCGGCCTAGGCGCACAGACCTAGCTCTCGCAGGCCCCGGGAGGCCCTAGGGGAGCGGCCGGTGGGTTCCCCCAAGGCCTCAATATTTATTTGGCTCCGGTGGGGTCTTTTCAAGGCTCAGGTCACCCCAGCGACTGTCAGTGCTCGGGCACCTAGTTTCCACTCTCCTACGTGGAGTGGGTAGGATCACACTTACCTCCAAGTGCTTAGCCCAAGGACTGCCTAGCACAGAGTAATAAATATTTGTATTAGGAATAAAGGAATGTTGTGCTTACAGCGGCTGGATGGCAGACAAACCTATGATTATAGGAATATCAAGATCTCATTTGGAACAGATTATGGGTGCTGCACTGTGGAACTTGGAAAAACAAGGTAACAAAGTATTCAAATTAGGTATAAGCTCAATAGGGAGAAATTTAAAAGAACTTGATTGACCCAGTTTACAAAGCAGTTAAGTCTGGACAGTACTTTGTTTAGCTGCCCAGACTTTGGTTTTATAGTCACGCTTTACATTTTTAATCATGAATATATTTTCTGTCACATAAGTATCACATAGTTCTTTCTGATCTCTGTGAATCATATATACAGCCAGCACTGATTGCACTGAATTTGTTCCTTGCATTTGTTGTCATTAAGTAGGGCCTACTTTCCTCCTTTTCCTGAGTGACATGAGAATTAGATTTTTAATATTCATTTGGAAGTTGTGAGGATACTGGTCAGATAATGTTGGTGAACCATGCCATAAGAAAATTCTTAGGACGTCTCAAGTTTGCATGCCATCTTGTATCACTAAATATTTGTTTTAGAAAAGAGAAGAAATGGTCATTGACTCTTAAAAATCTGTGGAATAGTAAATATTGTAATGAGATTTTTTTTCCCTGTCATCTCTTTGGTTATGCCAATATGTGTTTTATTTCTGTATGTATTCTACTACTATACTTTGTAGGTAACTTCAACCTTTAATGATATATCATACTGAACATGTTATTACTCAACGTAGTGTAAGACTGAAACTTAATTTTTAGATTTCCTTTTTTTTTAATTGGAAAGGAAATACATTTAATTAACAGATTTGTACTTTATCTTTGCAGAGTTCTTGGACAGGTTTCCTGTGAACTTGTTTCTCCAAAACTCAATAGGGCAACAGAAGGTATTCTTTTTTTTAACCTTGAGCTCTCTCAGATGGCTGCCCCAGCTTTTGAACCTGGCAGGTATTTAAATCTTTTTCTTAAGCTGCTTTAGCCAGAGGAGAGCCTAACAGGGGTGAGCTATTGTTTTACTGCCTGGTGTTATATCTCATGACATTAGCCCATTCCTGTTTTCATAGGCAGTCAGATCTCTTGGTGAAGTTGAATCGCCTCTTGGAAAGATGTCTAAGAAATTCGAAGTGTATAGACACTGAATCTCTCTGTGTTGTTGCTGGTGAAAAGGTGGGGAATATGCCCAAAATTCTTAATCTTGGGATGAGTATTGTTGATTCATGGATCCCTGTATCTATACTTTCATTCTCAGAGCTTCAGTTAATTCAGTTTTACTCTAGTTCACTTCACTTCACATATTCCTGAGTGCTACCCATAGAACTTTGTGTCATCTCTCTTTGGAGGGACAAAAAAATTGGTGAAAATAGCAACTTGGATTTGTATACAAATTTCTTATTCAAAGAACTTGTGGTTTTTCACATATTTTCATTTATTTTCTTATGTTATTTAAGTGAGTTGATAGAAGCAGGTAATGTTTTCCTTTTTTATGGATGAAGAGGTAAAGAACTGATTGAATCCTTCATTTGGATAGGTTTATTGACTTACACAGGGCTGCATAGTGAGTCATTGGTAGTCCGACATTGGAAATATTACTCTCAATATATTGATTGTGCTATTTGATGATATTAGAACTTTATTCTTGGTTAGGGTATTTTAACTATCTTTTTGACTCCAAAGAAGTCACTTGGCCTTTCTACATTCTATACTTGAATATAATACTATTTGCATTACTTGTAAGGTTATCATAAATATTGTCAAGTAAAACCTAAGAGTTTGAGGTTTTTAAGTTAGGAGACACAATAAAAATATCATTAGGCTTGGAGTTAGGGGAATCTTAGTACTAAATGTAGTGTGGTTCTGTTTATTTACAGTATATATTTTACTGTTGTCAAATGACTCATAGAAAGGTAAGCTATTGGTATTTCAGGTGTTGGCCTGGCTTGACATTTTTCTAAATGTATTTTTATTGATACAATAGAAGGAGTAACTGCATGTTTTAACAGCAAAAGAAAATTTTGCACACAGTGTTACCTTTCCTTATAAATAACCTCTGGTTGTGACTATTTAGGATTTATTTTTGTTTTGAATTCACATTCAGGTTTGGCAAATACGCGTGGACCTACATTTGTTAAATCATGATGGAAACATTATTGATGCTGCCAGCATTGCTGCAATTGTAGCCTTATGTCACTTCCGAAGGCCTGATGTCTCTGTCCAAGGAGATGAAGTAACACTGGTAAGCTTCCATGATGTGAGCCAGGCTCCTTCTTATGAATGAATGAATATCCTTGCTGTGCAGACAGCTTGTTTCTAATGAAGTCTTGTTGTAAATGGCCATTAAGTATGTTGTAAAATTTGTTCACAAGGCAAAAAATATGGTCATAGTTACCTTTGAAATCTCTTAAATCTCCTGTATTAAAGTTTTGTCAGTGAATGCATACCCTGTCCTGTTTTTTTTAGAATAGAAATAGATGACTTCTTTGGATTGAGCATTAGATAAAGTGGTTGGTTTATGCTTAGGGGGCATGTGTGAAAAATCATAATTCTCAGTATTTTCACAGTGAGATGCTTGTTCTCACTGTGTGGCAAAAACCCATCAGAAACACCTGGAAAGACTGTTAAAACATCTTGCTAGTCTCCATCCTCAGAGTAGAATGGGGATAGGTTGTATGAGTTTGTACTTCTGACAGAGTTCCCAGGTGATATGATAGTGCTGGTATAAGGACCACATTTTGAAAACTATGGACCTATACTATTTACATTGTCCTTTCTTTTGTGCGGAGTATGTCAATTTCAATTTATATAAATTACATGCTAGAATAATGAAAGTGCACTGTTGTGATAATTTGATTCCTGAAGTTATAAAAGGAAACATCAGATGCCCAAATTCTCTAAGATGTCATTCGTGATGCTGTTTTTAGGAATTAGACTGGAGCAGACTCTTGAAAGACTTAGAGGTGTAGACAAAGTTTTATTAACAATAGAGACATGTTGCTTTAGAGAGGGGAGGTGGTATATGGAAGTAAAAAAGAAAATATAGAGTGATGAGTAGACAAAAAAGACATTGATTTAAAAATACTGTAGAGATATTGCTGGTGATAAAGTGTTACAGCCATGTCGGAAGAGTTTGGCAGTTTCTTAAAAAGTTAAGTGTAAACTTATACAGCCTAACAATTCTATATCTAAGAATGTACTCAAGGAGAATGAAAGTATACATTCACTCAAAGACTTTCATGTGAAAGAATGTTCATAGCAGCATTATTCATTACAGCCAAAAACTGAAAATTAGCCAAATGTTCATCAACTAGTGATGATGAACATTTAAATGGAAAAACAAAGTGTGGTGTATCCACACAGTGGAATACTATTCAGCAGTAAAAAGGACCAAACTACCAGTGTGATGTATACTTCAAGGTGGATGAAACATGCTGAGTTGAAAGGAGGCAGAGGCAAAAGACTGAAAATTGTTTGATTCCACTTACATGGAATGTCCAAAAAAGGCAGATTTATAGAGATAAAGTATTGATAGATCAGTGGTTGCTTTGGGCTGGGAGTGGGAGTGATAATCAACTGCAAACACGCTTAAGGGAATTTGGGGGAGTAATGAGAATTGTTTTGTTTTGTTTTTTTGCGGTACGCGGGCCTCTCACTGTTGTGGCCTCTTCCGTTGCGGAGCACAGGCTCCGGACGCGCAGGCTCAGCGGCCATGGCTCACGGGCCCAGCCGCTCCGCGGCATGTGGGATCTTCCCGGACCGGGACACGAACCCGTGTCCCCTGCATCGGCAGGCGGACTCTCAACCACTGCGCCACCAGGGAAGCCCAATGAGAATGTTTTAAAAACTGAATTGTGGTGATAGTTACTTCACTGTATATTTACTAAAAAGTGAATTATTTACTAACAGTTAGTGAACTTTATGTTATGTAAATTATACCTCAATAAAGCTTTTTGACAAATACATAAAGTTTTAAGGAAGATGAATGGCAAAGTCAAACAGGTAGTTGCAAAAGAAGTTATTTAGGTACTCACTGAAGATTAAAGGGATTTCAGTTTTTATTTTAATATCTGATGTACAAGATGATTTTTTGTATGTTTATAAGTTAGTGACTGTAATTATTGAAACTTTTATTTTCAAACAGTATACACTTGAAGAACGTGATCCTGTACCATTGAGTATCCACCACATGCCCATTTGTGTCAGTTTTGCCTTCTTCCAGCAAGGGTAAGTCTCATCCTTGTCATGGTCTGAAATTATAAATCCGTACGCAAATGAACAAACCCCTTTTTTAGTATTAGAGCGCCTTATAGCTCTTTTATTTCTTTCTTAAGAGCATTACTTGAAAAATGCTCAGAACTAAGAGCTTTCTCAGTAGAAGTGACAAATTCTCCTTTAATGAAGAGACTTCACGTTTTTCTTTTCATGGCATACTTACACGTTTATGAGTTTACCACAGCATGGTAGTGTATCTTTCCTAGAGGTGTACAGATGTTAGGCTCTAATTTTGGAAAGTAGGCTGAGAATGACTGTGGATTAATGGAAGAGGACTTTGGAATATATTTGAGGAGCATATTATATGGAATAGTTGTAGGATAGGAGCAGGTTACAAGGCGGAATGGTTCACAAATGAGAAAAAAAATCTTGTTTTCCTTCAGCTCTCCAGCAGTTTCTTCACAACTCACTGCTAATTCCTCCTACAACAGAAAGCCTGGAATCTTAGGTCCATGTAAGGTGCCTTTAAATGAAAGCTTGAGCCTTAAATCTCTTTAGAAACAAAGAGAGGTATAAATATTTTAGCAATTTTACGACTAAGAACTAGAGAAAAGCTTTGATCTTTCAGTCACTGTAGTATAGAATTTTATTAGAGGGAAATAGACCAGCACTGTCCTGTAGAATTATGACATGAGCCATATATGTACTTTTAGTAGCCACATTAAGAGGGTAAAAAGAAACAGGTAAAATTAATTTTGATATTTTATTTTACTTGATATATCTAAAATATTTTAATATATAATCAATATCTTAAAAATTATTCCTGAGATATTTTGCATTCTTTTATTTCTACTAAGTCTTTGAAATCCAGTATTTTATACTAATAGTACATCTTAGTTTGGACTAGCCACATTTCAAGGGCTCAGTAACCACATGTGATTAGAGGCTAACATTGGACAGTGTGGAAATAGGCAGTATTTTTTTGTAATGAGCCATTGGCATAACCTGGAAGAATTTCAAGCAGAACTTGGAAGAATTTCAAAGTACAGGATATTAGGGAAACTTTAAAATTAACCAAATTAACATTATAATAATTCTGTTGTCTCTTTTCAGATTAAAGTGACTCAGATTCATAGGCTCAGACCTACACTGTGTTGACCTTACTATAATACTATTTTTAAAAATATCCATTAGCTTAAAATTGACAAGCACTCAGCATCAGATTTGTTCATGTCCATTTAACATTCATTTCAGAACATATTTATTGGTGGATCCCAATGAACGAGAGGAACGTGTAATGGATGGCTTGCTGGTGATTGCCATGAATAAGCATCGAGAGATTTGCACCATCCAATCCAGTGGTGGGATAATGCTGCTGAAAGATCAAGTCAGTGCTTTGATTTGATTAATGTTCCATTAAAAATAGGTCTCTTCTTTTTAGAAGCTTTTTCTTGTTTTTAAACTAAAATCCAACAGATATTTTCAATGATTGATTCTCGGATCTGTTAGAATCTGGTTTCAGTATTGTCTGTTGACTTGTGGCTACAAGGTACCCTCCTTCCTCCCTTGCTTCTCCCATGGATGGCCCTCCAGAGTCTACACCTCTAGATAGAGGAATACTCTATTCCTTTCAGTGAGGAAAGAGATTTATATCCTTTCCCCTTCCTTCCCCTTCCCCTTCCCCGTGTTGGGTCTTCATTGCTGCGAGTGGGCTTTTCTCTAGTAGCAGTGAGTGGGGGCTGCTCTTCGTTGCGGTGGCTTCTCTTGCTGCGGAGCACAGGCTCTAGGTGCGCGGGCTTCAGTAGTTGTGGCACATGGGCTCTAGAGCGCAGGCTCAGTAGTTGTGGCGCATGGGCTCAATTGCTCCGCGTTATGTGGGATCTCCCTGGAACTGGGATCCAACCTGTGTCCCCTGCACTGGCAGGCGGATTCTTAACCACTGTGCCACCAAGGAAGTCCCTATATCCCTATTTTTCTTTAAAGTGTCAGAAAGTAGAAATTATGTAAAAAGATAGTTTTTCTTTTGGAATTTGGGTACAGTGAGCAGAAGTTCTCAAATCCAGCTACATATAAGATTCACATGGGGACTTTTAGAGAATAGATTGCCATGTCGCACATAGTGCAGCTCGTTAGGAGCACAAAGACTACTTAATTGGAATTCCAGCTCTTCCTTACACTAACTGACCTTTGGCAGATGGCTTCATATTTTTGTGCTTCAATCTCTATCTGTAGAATAGTAAATAATCTTAATGTCAACACCTTCTGTTAGGAGAATATAGGGATAGATATGGATATATTGTACTGTATAGCATAAATTAAGTGTGCAGTAAATGTTAGTTTCTGTTATCATCATTGTCATTATTACCAGCATCATGACCTCTGCCAGATCCCTATTTCCAGTGATTCTGATTCATTAGGTCCCTGAGGCCTGGGAATCTTCACTTTATAAAAGCTTTCTGGGGGACACTGTGCAGCCCTGTCTTGAACAGAGCTATGGATCACTCACAGAAAGGAAGTTAGTGTATCTGTGGCCTCTTGAGTGGTATCTTCTACATTGTCATAGAAGAGTTTTTGGGTCAGTTCCTTTAACATTTAAAAATAGCTCTCACGGTCTTCCCTGGTGGCACAGTGGTTGAGAGTCCGCCTGCCGATGCAGGGGACACGGGTTCGTGCCCCGGTCCGGGAAAATCCCACATGCTGCAGAGCGGCTGGGCCCGTGAGCCATGGCCGCTGAGCCTGCGCGTCCGGAGCCTGTGCTCCGCAACGGGAGAGGCCACAACAGTGAGAGGCCCGCGTACTGCAAAAAAAATAAATAAAAATAAATAAATAAAAATAAATAAAAATAGCTCTCACATCTTGCCTTAATTTGTGTTTACACTGTATTATTTTCATATTTTAAAGGCTTAAATTGCAAAGGTAGAAAAACTAATCTCATGTTTTTAGTTTTGTTAGAGAAAGCTACTTGATTTGTTGTCCTTAAATAACAGAGTTCACTTTTATAAATAGGTTTTGAGATGTAGTAAAATAGCTGGTGTGAAGGTAGCAGAAATTACAGAGCTAATACAGAAAGCTTTGGCGAACGACCAGAAAGTTAGGTAAGTTTGATTTTTTTAGAACTGAATGGTCCTGTTATAGATTTTTCTGTTGAGGATTTTTCTCGCACAAGCATAACTCTACAGTTTTTACACTCAGTCTTTCCTTATCTATTCATCTCAGTTGAATATACTAAATGTTTTTTGAAAGTTGATTGAACTATTTATTGTATTCCAGTTTACACATAATCTGTATTAAAAAGCCACACAATATTTTTCATTTAAAATGTTAACATTTTCTTAGGAAAAAAAGAATCCAGTAGCTCATGTTAACAGAAAGAATACAAACTGGGGTTGATTCCCATCTCTTCTTACTGTGTGACATTAAGCAACAGCTATATCTCAGCACTTCAGTGTCTTCTGCTTTAAGTACATAACACATGCTTGACACATGGTTTAATAAATGGTTAATTATAGTAACTTTTTATTATCTCACTTGATAGGCATAATAAATTGGTGGGGTTAAGTTAGTCAAATAGTTTCTCATCCAATATTTCTCATGTATCAAAAGGATAAAATAGTTAACTTTTTTTTCCCTTCCTGTCTTCTCTCCCATCTCTCATTCCCCCTTCCCTCCCAACTCCCCAAAAAAACCCACACAGGAAAGAAGGTGGAAAGTTTGGCTTTGCAGAATCTATAGCAAATCAAAGGATCACAGCATTTAGAATGGAAAAGGCCCCTATTGATACCTCCGATGTAGAGGAGAAAGCAGAAGAAATCATCTCTGAAGCTGAACCTCCTTCAGAAGTGTATCTTTCCTGGGTGTTTTTGGTAAAAACAAGAAGATTCATAACACTTTGGGTATTATTAGGGCTCTGTGAAGCATGTGCATATGGAAATTTGTTTTCTGAAACACTGTACTTTGTTAGAAAAAAACATTTAAGATATGAGACAAGATAGTGATGAGTCATATTAAATTGATGGTGTAACATCTACCTTCTCTTCAGCTATCCTACCAAAACCAGAAAATTCTTTTATTTTAAGAAGCAATTTACAGCATTTCATTTTCCTTTGGAAAATTGTTCCCTAATCTCACTGGCATGGTCAGACACTATACATTATACACATTGTTCTTATTTTTTTTAATAAATTTATTTACATATGTATTTATTTTTGGCTGCATTGGGTCTTCGTTGCTGCACGCGGGCTTTCTCTAGCTGTGGCAAGCAGGGGCTACTCTGTTGTGGTGCTCGGGCTTCTCATTGCGGTGGCTTCTCTTGATGTGGAGCACGGGCTCTAGGCGCTCGGGCTTCAGTAACTGTGGCTCACGGGCTCTAGAGCGCAGGCTCAGCAGTCGTGGCGCATGGGCTCAGTTGCTCTGCAGCATGCGGGATCTTCCTGGACCAGGGCTCAAACCCATGTCCCCCTGCATTGGCAGGCGGATTCTTAATCACTGCGCCACCAGGGAAGTCCCCACATTGTCCTTGAAGTTCATTCATTCATCAGATTTATTACTGCAACTAAAATGTTCAGAGCAAGTGTGTCTCTTGATATTTCTCACCCATTGTGTCCATAAAATCTTAACCTGAGTTATACACTATTTCTTCTTCACTGTCCAGCCATCCATAGTATAGCTATTAGTAAATTTTTTCCTAATAATTTGAGGCACACTTCAATCAATCTTAAAGGAAGAAAACTTTCATTCTAATCATTTTCAGCACTGCATCAAATAGCAGTATTTCTGTTATTCAGTTTTCTTAACTTGCTAAGTGTTTCGAAACCTGTGCTGTGGACTCCTGGAACCGCCCAAATTGGAGAGGGAATAGAAAACTCCTGGGGTGATCTTGAAGACTCTGAGAAGGAAGACGAAGATGAAGGTGGCAGTGATGAAGCTATTATTCTTGATAGTATAAAAATGGACACGGGAGAAGTCTCTAATATTGGAAGCCAAGGTATGTGATACTTTATGGCTATATGTAATATATATATATATATATATATATATATATATATATACACACACACACATATATATATCCCTATTTTAGGAATCTTATTTTTATATTAGCAGTTGGGGCTAAATATTTTGTAATTTAAATTTCAACTAAACTGTTGAGGCTAACTGCAAGAATATGCTTATCTTTGAGGAATAGTGGTATTCTTTGGTATGTGAAGGGAGTGGCATTTTTTATTTTTAAGTTTTTTTTTTTCTGTTTTTGTATCTTATCCGGGCCAGTTTTAAGGGGATGAGTTTCTTAAAATCTCATTCCTGTGTGCTATTTTTTCTTTGTATAGTTTCTAGACTCAAACATAAAAAGGCAGTATCATAACGTATATTAGAGTAGTGCCATCCATAGAGCTTTCTGCAGTGTTAGAAATGTTCAGTCTCTACACTGTCCAGCATAGTAGCCACTAGCCACATGTAGCTACTGAGCAGTGAAATGTGGCTTGTGTGAAGAATTCTAAATTTTAATAAACAAGGAGCGATCTAGGAAGTAGGTTGGTGGAGAACTAAAGGATGCAGCTATTAAATCTGGCTGAGAAAATAGTGAAGGTGATACTGTTTTGGTGTGTAATGCACATACCTGCCTGCCTTCAAGGAAGATCACTGCCTGTAAATATTACTGAGGACCTGCTGGGGTTTTTTGTAAGGCAAAAAAAAAAAAATTCCCCATTAATTGGGACCCTTATTCAGCTTCCCCAGTGGTTACTTCTATTTAGTAGTAGTCTTCCAGACCTCGTTCCATGTATTTACTATATATTTACACCAACATAAGCTGCTTAAACACAGGGACTATTTATTGATAGATGTTAACTTTTTTTTTTAAACTCCATATGCCTTTATATATTTGTGAAATTTTTCTAATAGGGAGAAAGTAATTGAAAACTATTTAAATATAAAGAATTAATGTAGTACGTTTCATGGGGAAAATGGACAAAAGAACAGAAACAGACGTTTCTGTTCTTTTGCCCATTTTTTGTTTCTGTTCCTATTTGTATTTGCATTCCCAAATACAAATGGCCAGAAACACATTGGCAAGGGTGTATAGGAAAATGGGTTAATATACTATTCTTGGAGTGTAAATTGAAACATTTCTGGAGGGATCTGGCAAAAATGTCTTTCGGAAGGTATATGCCTTTTGACCCAGGAATTCTGCTTCTAGGTGTTTTTCCTTTTAGTGTTGTTTATAATAGGGAGAAATTTAAAATCTAGATCTTCAAAATTAACAAATTCAAGGAGTAGCACAAGGAATTCAGTTGGCATATTGACTTGTTTCCAAATTGGTTCTATAAGATGCTCTATGTGTGTGTGTATAGTGTGTGTGTGTGTATATATACACACATATACACACACACACACACACACACACACGTATGTAGAATTATCCCCCTCATTTTAATTCTATTAAAGAAGCACACATAAGGTTTTTCAGAGCTCCAAGGAATAACCTCAGGGAAGGGAAGAACCAAATAGTAGATCTGTAAGCCTCCACCCAAAATGCTGCTTGGGCTCTCTATCTGAAACTTATATTCCTTTCTTAACATTTTCTTAAAAGATGCCCCTATAGTGCTCTCAGACAGTGAAGAAGAAGAAATGATCATTTTAGAACCAGATAAGAATCCGAAGAAAATAAGGTAACAAATTTCTGGTTTATTTCAAATGTATACATATACTCAAGACTTTTTAGAAGCTTGCTCTCTGGGTTTCTTCAACCTGAGATTTATAGAATTAGGTCTGTAAAACTGCTTGGGTGCCTTTCAAGGTTACAGTATTCTTCTGTCATAGGTGGCAAAAGTAAACTCCTAGTACTAATACTGTTAAAACTTGTTAATTTACTTTGTTCACAGAACACAGACCATCAGTGCAACACAAGTAAAAGCACCAAGTAAAAAGCCAGTGAAAAAGAGAAAAAAGAAGAGAGCTGCTAATTAAAGTTCACATAGTTGTATATTTGTGTATATAACTATTAAAAAGGTATTTATTCAGTGCTAACAACCTTGGGTATTATTCACAAACCCATTACAGAATCTAGTTCTTTATACAGTTTTTACATTATGCTTTAAAATAAACGTCTGGAGGACTCTTTAAAACAGGTTTTAAATAACTGTCACTTTGGTAGGTCAAGTGTAGTAAAAGCCGATGAATGAAAAGCATTTTCATAGTGTGTACAAAGACCTGAAAGAGTCTTCTTAGATTATGCCCAAGTCAGACAGTTGGCCCAGTTCCTTAGGGAGGTGAATGTCATCACCTGTGTGTTGGAAGGAGAAGCCTTCCCTGTCCCCATGCTTTAATAAACCAAATTAATTTTTCTAAGTGAAATCCTGAAGTCAAATTTTTGCCTCAAATTAAATTTGACTTACAAACCAAATTTTCCAAATCAATTTATTTCTTATTATCCTGACAGCTGGCATCATTAATACTTTAACAAAAACCACTTAAAATTAGCCAAATATCTAAGATAGTTACATGTACAAAAGATATACAAATTAAAACCTTTAAAAAGTAATAGATACCATAATTTGTACTTGACCGTAACTTCCGTATTCAGAAATGATTGTAAAATTAAAACCTAAGATAAAATCTGTACACCATATACTTTGAGTGATTTACATCCTAGAAAACAAAGGCAGTCTTTCACTGTTACACATTTAGTGTCTCGGGTGGGTTGAGAAGAGAAACACCATGATACCTGTAAGCAGGGAAAAAAAAATCCATTTTTAGTAAACATTCATTGGGTGAAACAGATTATGGAATGAAACATATACTAGGAACTCACAAATGCTATTTCTGTCTACTTGAATTAATGGTTATAAAACCATAGTCTGGTCCCCAACACTTGCATGCATGCCCACCGTTCCTCTCCCCTTTTCTCCCTCAAATACAAGACAGAAGCTCAAAACACATGGCTGCTAAGAGAACAGTTGCTTAAGGAGGCTGTGCCTGACTTGTGAATCCCTTAAATAAAGTTAAAATGTCAAGGATCTGTGAACCGTACGATAGCCTGGAAAAGCAAGCTTCTTTGGTATCTACTGCTGTTAATTCTTACTTTGAGTTTTTGTACTTTTCTCTTATTGACTGTTGTGCATGCCGCGGAGCTCTGAGGTAGGTCTGGTGAAGGTCCATGAGACAAGGCTTTAGAGTTTCCAGCGTATATCCAGTCTTTTGTACTAATGATTCAGGCTGCAGGAGGGAGGACGGAACCACTGAGTTTTGTTTTCAGTAACAGACACTGAATACAAGTTAGTAGTTGGCATTAGTTGGCTTGAGTTTTGTCCTAACACCTCCAACTAACATCTTCCAGTTTTCTCAAGCTCTTGTTGCTAACTTCGATCAATTTTTACTATTTTCCTTGCCAACAGCAAGTCTTATGGTCTGAATTCTTTAAGCACACCTTTCAAATCCAAGCATTAATAGGAACCAGGCTTTCTACCTAACAGATGCTATTAAACAGGTAAGACAGAATGCTTTCAACAGTGTACGTGGCTGAATAGCTCTTCCAGTTCAGTACATCTAGACAACTGTCAGTTGTATAGGACAGTTATTTAACCTATCTGGCACAAGCACTTACAGCACAAGGTGGGTGTGTGAGGACGTCGTCATACATACCCAGCTTTGTCCCGTGACAGTGTAGAGTGCTAAATGAAAGGCTGCTGCGGCGGTCACCGATGGCAAATACTTTAGATATGGGTCAGCATCTATCAAACTTAACTCTCCCAAAAACTGGAATGAAAAAGTAAATATACTTTATGATCATAAGAGCTCTGGAATTCAAAACTCAAATCCTTACCTTCTGACCGAATATTTTACTATCTTTAAGACTGGCTCTGTAGCAACCATTGCCACATCTTTAAATATATTCACTATCATATTTTGCTTCATTCTCATCCTGTATTTTTCCTCCTTTAATAGCTTTAAAAACAAACTCTTCTGGCTACCATTTACCAAGACTTCCTCCTCATACCACTATTCCTAGTGCTTTCTCCATTTATGTTTTCTTTTGCCAATGGTAGGCTTTCTTTCATGCTGCAGCACTAACCTGTCCTCAGAATACTAAATCCCTTGACCAAGGCTGTATAATGAAACTAGAGCTTGCCCCGAATTGTGACCTTAGAATCTTCATTCAGCAAAATGAAAAGAACTTACCATTGCTAAACTTTCAACTTTGCAGTTTGCAGACTGCTGGTGCAGAAAGTACTGGGTAAGAAACTGATTTATTGTTGGTGCAGCTAAGTCAAAAGCAAGGACTTTCAAAACTAGGTGCTCCATTCTCAGAACTTGTTTCTTGGTATAAGTGTCATCTGTAATGTATACAAACTCTGCTACTTCTGGGGGGTATATTTCTTCAAACTTTCTACAATGAAAGAAGTTTTAAGTAATCAGTCCTTTTATAAGAAAAGCAAGCTTGTTTGTCCCAACTTGAAATCCCTTAAGCAGAATGAATGGAACGAATCCAAAACCAGCTGCCTGTTTGCACTGATACTTGACCATTTCTAGCCAAGACTAGGTAAATGCTAATTAAAAGCCCCAAATATTTCTCCCACTTCAGTCAAAGAAAGTAAGTGAGAGACTGACTTCCCAAGATGGGAACAATGCCAGAGTTCACCAAGTAACTGAAAATGTAGGAAATTTCCTTAGAAAAATAAATAATTTACATTTTAGTTTTCATGTCTTAATGGAGAAAAGATAAGATTTTGCTTATATACCAGAAAGTACTTTAAAGTAGAAGGAACCACTCTGTAACCTAGTCCTGGTGTATTAAAATGTCGCCAATCTGTAGGTTCATTCAAGGTGCCCTGAAATCCAGATCTAGGAAAATTAATGTCCTAAATTTAAAAAGTTTCATCCACTCCACCATCCCTAAAGTAGTCGCTGACTCCCTGCCTTGTATAGTATGTTAAAATGTCATACTTTAAAAGATCACAATTTCTTCCCTACACAGAAAGATACTACTAATCACTTTTAACCCAACAAACCAAGTTGTACTTACGAGGCTAACAGCATAGCAGCAGTGCCCACAAGCTGAAGTTTTCCTCTCAACACAGACATCGATGAAAGAAACCTATCAATGTAGTTCACAGCCAAATGCAGGGTCTCATTCTGTAGTTTATATTCTTCTCCTACTTCAACTAACCAGTCCACGAGGATAGCCCTCATACTGTTAGTAATGTCTGGCTGTTTCTTCATGTAACCCACTTTAGGCTTACATTTAACCTGTTGAGAAGGTTACTTAGTATAGTGTTAAAACTGCAGTTAGATTATTCTACCATTAACAGATGCTGCCTATATGCTAGAAACTTAAGTATAGCATTAGAGTAATTCACTGGCAGTTAAAAAACTTAAAAACATTATCCTCTTAATTTCCTTTCACCACAGTGAACAAATAGTGTAAAAAGTAGATTCAGAGAGCCTTTACCTCCATTTCCCTAAGGTATGTGTGAATGTCCTCATGGTAGTCTGGTACTTCATTAACACTCACTGGCTTTTCATCTTCCAGTACAATTGACATATCCATAGTATGTGGTGACTCTAGGAGAATTCAAAAGTACAGTGAAGTTCACTTTTCATTTTTGACTTAATTTAAGAGCTAAAAGTGATTGCCCTTGTAAGGAGTCCCAAACTACCAATGTGTTTATTTCATCCAACTAAAAAGAGCTTGTTATGACAAAGTACATAGAAGATTTAACTCTGATTTTAGTATCTATGTCCACTTAGTTTTGGAATGATTTTAATTAACAAGAAAAAGTACTGACAAACCATTAACAGGAAAATGAGTTAGAGGAGCAGGTATTGAAGTGTCTTCATCTCCCATGACAGGAGTACACTGGTTTTGCTAGGACAAAGTTAAAATCCAAGTTTGGAGATATCTAGGATTTGTCAAAAGAGAGTTTGCAGACCCCTAAGTCTAACATTCAAAGCACAATCCAGGCAATAACTAGAAGTAGGGCTAACAAGTGTGCTAAAGAGAAACTCAGATTTCTTATGGGCAGTTCAAACACATTAACACTAATATCAATGGGTGATTCTTTTTTGGTAAATTTAAATTATCTTTGAAGGCAAAAAATATCCATTATTCTTTTTACTTCAAGGTTTGGGTTTAAAATTTGTTGCAGATTTTAAATAAAAATACACCAATTATTTTATTTCCATAGGACTTCGCTGCTATACCTCTCATCTACAGAACTAAAGCTGAGATTGAATTTAGTGAGCTGTCCAGTGACTCGATAGCCTGATGGTAAAGAAGCAGCACAAACTGTAGTCAGAGTTGTCTATAGCAGCTACCCACAGGAGGACAATGTCCCTCTCTGGTATCAGACAATCACTCAGACTGATTTTACAGAAACAAAGTTTTAAAGGTGGAAGAGATGTTGGCTATCTCAGTATTTAAAGCTGCATTCTCAAATAGCACTCTATTTGAGAATGGTATGTACAAAGTGAGTCTTAACACAACTGAAATATATTCTCCCAATCAAGCAAACATTTCCAGGGTCAGATTAAAATAAGTCTGAGATCTAATGAAATTGATGTGATTAGCAGTGTACCAGGAGCACAGGATTAGGATCCTTCTGTGGGTCACTGGGTCTTGGATTAGCTGTGAGGCCTGAGATAAGTCACACCCTTTCTAAACTTGTTACATTAAACCTAACTCATAATGTAGTTAAGGATCAGGTAAGATCATGTTTTGAAAAGCAAAATTTCATTAATCCAGTCTATTCAATAATTATGATTACATTGATTTGATACAATTTTTTTTTAAAACTTACCAAAACTACCATCCATTGGGTAATCAAGAGGTGCCAGTGGTTTTCTCGGTCCTGGTAAAGTAACAGCTGAATTAAAAGCCAAGACATCTTCACTTTCTGGTTTTTTAGATTCAACTGGCCTCTTCTGAGTCTCTTCTTCTGCTTCATCCACATGAATGGTAAATGCAGGCTGTTGACTGTTTGCTTTCCAGGGAGGAACGGTGACATGCTCATCATTTATAGGAAGATCCTTAAGAGGTGCAACCTAAAAAATAAATAACTGGCTTTGAGCCTATTAAGTGGAATTTTGTTCTGCTTTCATCCCCTTATACTGCATTTACTCCCAATTACTCTATCAGGAAAATTAAACTTTAGGGGGGAAAATCCAGACACGGAAATTTGAGTAGTCAGTTGGAGAAAGAAGGGATGTTCCAATTTGTCACAGGCATTCCTGCAACGGTTTTAGGGTCAGATTAAGTGGAATTGGGCAAAACTAATCAAGGCCACGAGATGGGTGGAGTGGCAGGGCGAAAAATGCCAAATTTAGGAGAGATGGCAAAAAAGTGGTTTACCTCTTTCGCCCCAGGGTGGAGCAACAGAGCAAATTCGGTAAGATGGCGGAATTGACCAAAAGCAAAGTATTTTTTATACCCTTTCCTAAAGCAGAGGTAATCTCTTAACCATATGGGGAGGATGAAGGAAGTCCGAGCAGTGCCTGGGGCTTAAAAGCAGAGAGAAAGGCTTGGAGGCGGGCAAAGGCCATACTCATGTTGTAGGGCTTGGTTTGACTTCGTTATCTATAGAAAAATACTCCCAATGGAGGAGAGCGGACAGCCAGCACAAACGCAGAGTGCTGGCAGGGAGAGTAATGGGAGAAACTAATGGGAGTAATGTGGCATCCTACACTCCAGAAAACCAGGGATCAAGGGACTCCAGATCCTGGCTTCCCGCGAAAAGGCCAGGGGATGCTTTCTCGCCACTCTCCTCTGCCGGCTAAACCCATGCAAAACTCCCGCTCGGCCCACCCTCCTGCAGATACGGCTCACTGCTTTACCCGTCGCGTCTTAGGCCTCTGCTGCGGCGCTGGTCCCCGCGAGTTCCCGGCCTTCAGTACCGCCAGCCCAGCGCGGGTCCGGGACTGCTGGGTGGGCGCCGCCTTCTCGGGGTTGATGTTCTCCTGGTCCTCCTGGAGCGCCGTCTGCTGCAATGTTAACAGCGCCGAGCCTGCCTCGCGGGCCGCAGGCCCGGGCGCGGAGCTGCCCAACATCACTGCTCCCGGGGGCGCGGCGGGATCAGCCTGCGGCGCCAAGCAGCGTGCACTGCGTCCCGCCGATCAGCCTAGGTACACTCCAGCTGTACCCGCCCGCCGCAGCTCGGGCCAGCCTACCCACCCGCTGGCCCGCTCGAGATCGTGTAGGACCGAGGAGGTTGCGAAAGGCGGAGACAGGCACTGCCGGACGTGGAGGACCAAAGACGCCCCCGAAATGAAGCGAGCAGCCCGCCGGAGCGGCGGCTGTTCATGCAGTTCAAGTATCCCGCGACTATTGAAATGGACCAATGAAAAGGGCCGAGGCCCGTGACGTCACTCGGGGCGACGCGGTCGCAGGCGAGTGAAGGCGGCTGCGAAGGCAACCGAGCAGGGGCGGAGCGGGGCGAAGAGACGTCGAACGGCGGCAGGAGGAAGTACGCGCGCCCGGCGGGGAGGCGGGGCCTAAGTCTACTGTGACTTTAAATAGGGCCGCTAGGCGGTCCCCGTCTCGGGGTAAGGGCTGTCTCTAGGATAAACTGAATTAAACTTTAGCAATTAGTAGCGGGCCGCCCCGGCCTTCTGCCCTAGGACCTCCAGTTAGCTTGACTGACTAGTTTCTCAAGGTCTAAAATCTGATCCGGCCACATACTGGCCTGGTGGTCTTGTTCAAGTTATTCAGTGTCTCCAATTCTCAATTTTCCTATCTGTTAATTGGGAATGATATCTACGCGTTATACAGTTGTCGTTAGTATTAAATAACGTGCATAAGTCATTTAACACGCTGCTTATGTAACTGATATAATATTGAAAGACTATAATGTCATCCTACCATTTAGGTGTTTCTTCACAGTCTTATGCTTTTTATTTTTCCTAATGAAGATGCAATTAATTTAAAGTGCCACCTTGAACTACTGTTGATATATGTAACAAACAGTAATGTACTACAAGAAATTCAACTAGACAGTCATTAATTTTTATCTCTTTTTTCTCCCCAAGGTGTGGCAGCCGACAAAAAGCTCGGAGTAAAATTCTAGTGACCTAGATATAATTATGTGTTCCATTTAGAAATGAAGGTTGTTTAAACATAGTAAAAGCAATATGACCTTATAAAAGTAAAACTCTCTTAGCAATATGTGCCTTTAACAAATTTTCACATTTAATATACAAGGCTTGCACATAACTAATAAATATAATGGTATATAATTAAGAAGCACTGTTGTTTTCCAACAAATTCATAAGTGTGCCCTTCTTGAAAACACACAGAATAGTTTATTTTCTATTGTAATCCTTATGCTATTTTAAACAACCTTTAAGTACAATATTCACCTGAATATGAATAAAATATGAATTAAGATTAATGACTTCCATAGCCTTAAAGTCATATTTCCCTCCATTTATGATAAAAAAGAAATCAGTGGATATTAGTGCAGGAAAATCTAAGAAGCTGTCACTATTTCGACACTATTCACATGTAGTATACTTGTATAGCCCTACTGGTTACAGCACATCAAGTTAAGATCCCCCCAATCTGTGCAAATTCTGCTGATTTCCCTGGCCAACTCAAGTATTTTACCAACTGAGCATGGATTACCAAGCAACAGCAAAATCAATTGTAAATCAATCTCAATTCCTTAAAAAAAATTTATGTTATTTCCCCTGGTTGACAACATACATAGTAACCAGAATGCAATCCAGGCACCAGAACTTGGGTTCCACCTTTACAAAATAATAGCATGTCCTCTTAAACACTTAACCTCACTGAGAATCAGTTTTCTTACATGATTTGACAAAATAATCAATATATGTTGTCAAGATCAAATGAGGAGGGACTTCCCTGGTGGCACAGTGGTTAGGAATCCACCTGCCAATGCAGGGGACACGGGTTTGATCCCTGGTCCAGAAAGATCCCACATGCCGCAGAGCAACTAAGCCCCTGCGCCACAACTACTGAGCCTGCGCTCTAGAGCCGGTGAGCCACAACTACTGAAGCTTGCGTGCCTAGAGCCCATGCTCCGCAACAAGAGAAGCCACCACAATGAGAAGCCCTCTCACCGCAGTGAAGAGTAGCCCCGGCTCGCTGCAACTAGAGAAAGCCCGCACGCAGCAGTGAAGACCCAACACAGCAAAAAAATTATTAATTAATTAATTAAAAAAATAATAATTAGCCAAAAATACATTAAAAAAATCAAATGAGGTAACATACGTAAATACATTTTGAAAACTGTAAAGCAGTTTATACATACGTGTGTTAGCTTATTAAATATTTGAATATATTTTTATTTTCCAAATAATAGTTCTCGATTATTATAAACATTATAATTACTATAAAATAATTATTTTATACAATGATTATTATAAAACATCCACTTGAAAAAAATTCATTAAAATCCCTTATAATCATTCCACTTGTTTTAAAATCTCCTCTCTCTCTCTCTCTCTGTCTCTCTCTGTCTCTCTCTCTCTCTCTCTTTTTTTCTCTCTTACTCCTCTTCCTCTTCCTCTTTCTCTGCTATGTGAGGACACAACAAGAAAGCAACCATCTGCAAGCCAAGAAGAGAGCTCTCACCAGAGCCCAACCACGCTGGCACCTTGACCCCAGACTTCCAGCCTCTAGAACTTACGCGGACCTCTCACTGCCGTGGCCTCTCCCGCTGCAGAGCGCAGGCTCCGGACGTGCAGGCCCAGCGGCCATGGCTCACGGGCCCAGCTGCTCCGTGGCACGTGGGACCCTCCTGGACCGGGGCACGAACTCGTGTGCCCTGCATCAGCAGGCGGACTCTCAACCACTGCGCCACCAGGGAAGCCCTGAATGCGGATCTTGATGTTTGAATATGTTTTAACCTTGCACGATGTCTATACTAACAATATGGGGGTTGTTTGATAAATATTTTAAAAATTAAAAAAAAAAGTTCCATTTGTCAAAAAAAAATAGAAGCATTACTAAAAAAAGTCATATTTTTAGATAATATTAAAAAACGCACTTGAAATAAAAGTATATACAGTTAGCTTGCAATTCTATTTTAACATTTTTCATTTAAACATACAACTTCTTTGGAACTTTACCTTATTTATATTTCACGCAGCATCAAAGAAAGCAATCAATGCATTTTGGTCATAACTGTCCAGAATCTCCAGTAAAAGAGGCACTTTGGTTTTTACATTGGTGCCTTTGAATTTGAACTTATCTATGAAAAGATCGGTGATCATGCCTATAAAGAAAAAATGTTAATTTTCTGTCATTGATTAATTCTATTAATGACACATTATTTAATGAAAGTAAGCGACTGCTTGAGAATCTATTTCTAAGCACCTGTAATTCCATTATTTAACATACAGAAATCTGAAAGGATTGATGCATTAAAAAATATTTGGGGGGGATTTTAAGGCAAGTTTCAAAATATAAATCATGTGGCTAATAACCCTCTTAACAATTGGCTATAAGCTATTAATTCAGACAATCAACTGCTGGCCAGTTTTGAACTGCTATTGGTATATATAAAATTACAACAAGTGGGGTTTTTTTTTCCACCAGGCTGACCATTTTGACATAGTGTAGACATATTCTGTTCATAACAGCTTTATCTGAATTAAAATATCCCATCTATATGTTGACGATTCTTAGGATTTGACTTGACGGCAAATATTTCTAGTTTCAAAGATCTGGGCAAATTATTTCACCTTTGAGTTTCTGCATATATAGAGTGGGAATAATTCAAGCTATCAACCTTTTATCCAAAACTCTTGATGCAAGATGTGTTTCAGAATTTTTCACATTTTAGGAAGATAATAAAAGGAATACACCATATATGTGGCGTAATACCCGTGGAAAGTGAGTGGCAGCATCTGATAACAAAACATAACATTTCTGCAACAAAATATATGACTATTCATACTAAGTGGAATAAAAAAACTATAAATAACCTCATATCAGTTTAAGTGAGGTTTTGTCATTAATTCAGATCAAGTCAAATTTATTGCCAAATGATTTTTGAACAAAGTTTTTGATTTCAAAGCTCTCTGGACTGTGGAATTGGTGATAAGATATGGTGGTTCTGCACCACCCATCTTCTAAGTTGTAATGGGGATAAAAGATCATGTGTTTGCCACATAGTAGATATTAAGATATTAGATATTATTGTTACCGTTTATGAGCAAGTCTCTGGGCATAAAATAAATTCATTAGGTAGATCTTAAGGATCAATATGGACTGATGATACCAACTGACTCTACAGAAGACTCGGCACAGTGCAAAAAGCTTGCATTTGGGGGCGAGGAGATTCTAATGAAGGCTTTGCCACCACCTACCTATGTGACAACACATTCTTAAGCTCAGATTTCAGTTTACAGATGTGAAAACCAGAGATAACACTATCTACCTTGCTGAGCTGTTGGAAGGATTAAATATCCCCCCTGATTATAAAGATGTTATAAATAAATAGGCGTGCTATGCACAATAGGTCTTACATAAAGATCACAAAAAATGTTTCCTTAAGCTGTTCCTTCCTTCCTCCCTCTTGCTCTTGCTTTTTCAATACAACTGTGAAACATTCAACTTCTCACCACCAAAGCAGTATGAGTTTTAAACATAAACTGACACAGCACATATATACCCCCATTAAATTTTGCATAAAAATATTAAATGCTGCATTTTGATATTTCAGAATAGCAATAAAAACTGAAAATTATTTGTGTGAAATATAGCCTAAATTGTAATGCTTCATAGGATACATTCATTTCACACTGGGTTTCTTCATATATATAGATTAGTTCATTGCATTAGACTTATTTCACTTCTTAATATTTATTTGTATTTTATCTAGTAAAAATATTAAACATTAAAACCAACTTGACAAAATAAATATATTGGGCAGTACATGGGTTGTTACTGGTTCATGACTGCTGTAATCTTTGCCTGTCTCCTTCTGCCCAGCTTCTCTCATGTGATCCTTTGCAAACAGCCAGTAGAAAAGAAATATGACAAGGTATTCTAGAATAGTTCACTAACCATAGAGTCTTTCAAGATGTGCAGGTTGCTTTTTGTATTCTTCCTGTAGGTGATCTGCCTCTTCCAGGATACAGCGATATTCTGGTATCAGAAAGTTTGTGTTTCCCTCATGAACCTGCAATTCCTTATTTAAAATTAAAAACAGCAGCACTTAATGTTCAAAATTTAATCCAGTGTAAAGTGAGTTTAAAGTGGAAAACTTTAAGGTCTTTACAATTTTAGAAATCCCATCACAATAAAATAATGATCATAAGTCCCGTGACACAAATACTTACTTTTAAAGCATCAATTAATTGCACTTTCTTAGCCAAAAGCAACTGGTACTCCAGTTTTGGGTGGATTAGCTTTAATGTGTGTTTGACTGATACTTCATTTATCTCTAGAAGAAGTTAAGTCAGGTACAATTAGATAAGTCACTTTGATCAGGAACATTCTTATTGTAACAACAACCCCCCCCCAAAACAGAAAGAATGATTCTTTTTTTTTTTTTTTACCATATAATATGTTGAGGTTAATTTTCCTTTTTGTAGCTTCTTTAGAGAGCACATCTTTTAGGATGGATATAGTAGAAATGTTGTCAGATTTAAAAACTCCTTCACCTTTTCTATAAAATTAATATTTTTAAAAGAACAGCTTTAGAAGGAAATACATCCAATAAATATGTCCAGTAAATACATATTTTGTGAATAGGACCTTGTGTTTAGACTTCATTTAATTTTAGATTTCTTTATATACACATCTCATTATTAATGTAAAACATATTTAAATATGTAACCTTTTACTGTTGTAGCAATTCAAGTTCTAAACATACTTGTAAAACTGAATAAAAGATGTTAGACACATGCCTCTGAAAGATACAACAATTTATATAAGTTCTTCATTTAAAACACCTTTTTTTCATTTTCACTAATAAAATTTCCAATAGCTAACCCCTTATGTATATAAAATGCATTTAGAATTGCTTGCTTTCACATGTTTTTTTTATGTAATCACATAAATTACAGCATGACTATATGCTTCATCCTTAAAAGAAAGCTAATATCAAACCTAAGAGTAACATCTTCTGTTCTTCCATGCCCAGCATCCATTGCCACTTCTTATGTTCACAGTACCCTTCTTTTTCTTTATGGAACCCCTCCTTCTCTCTCTCTCTTTCTCTCTCACCCTTTTCAATCCATATAGTTTCATTGGCACTGGCCCCAACCCCATTTCTGGGACTTCAGGAGGAAGTTTTCAGCAGCGTATTCCATACCCCTGAGCACAGTGGTTCACGACTCAACGATGATACTCAATCCTGGGACTTTTATTGAAACTAGTGGGAAAGAAAGGCTATGGTAGCTGAAAAGATATAAAGCTGGATGGAGCTGTTGGTGGCCACCATGGCAGTACAGAGGAAAGCCAAGAGAAGACAAAAACAGAGCTGAGCAATGGAAAGGGATAAAGTCTTGACAATATCAGTTAAGCCATTGATCCAGTTATGCTTGAAGCAGACCACTGCTAGTCTTTTAAGTTATATGAGCTAATAAATTCCTTTTATTTGGTTAAGCTTGCTTACGTTTGGTTCCTTTTTATGATGACCAAAATTTTCCTAATTAATATATACCATCTTTTACATATTCAGTGTTGCCTTTTTATTTGCTTTTATATTGACTGCTGTAGGCAAATGCTAATTCTTTTTTTCTAGAAAGATGAATAATACACACTTATTTTGATCCCAATTATGTGTTAGAAATCATGAGATTTTTTTCACTAGTCTTCAATTTTAATTAATAATATTTAACATTAAATACTTATGCAGTACCTGGCACTGTGGAATGACTCACGTGGTTTATCTTCCTTTAAGCATCACAATTCAGTGAAGTAAGTGCTACTATTTCTATTCGTCAGAAAAGAAACTGAAACCCAGAAAGTTAAGTAATGTAGCTAAGAGCAAATAGCTGGTGAGTCACAGAGCCAGATTCAAACCTAAGTATGTCTGTCTCCAAAGTACATGCTTCTATACTTCTTCCATATATATGTATTATATGGAACAAAAAACCTTTATTGAGTACCACTATGTTCAAAGCCATGTGTTAGATACTTGGAGGATACATACAAAGTTAATTAAGAAATAAACTCTGCCCAGAGCTTACAATCTGATTTACAGACAAGCTTACATAAAGATTATTATATACTTCAAAAAAATAACAATAAAAACCTAAGGCAGGTAAGAATAAAATGTTATGGGAACAGAGAAGAGAATCAAGGAAGACTTAAAAAATGTACCTATTGAGTTGGGCCTTGAAGAATAAGTAGAGTTTTGACTATTAAGGAAAGAATATTTAAAGACACAGAATGGTAAAAAGCAAAGGTATGCTATTATAAAAATATGTAGTGTGCCAGGGGCCTGTCAAATTGTCTGCTATGATTAAAACGTGAGGTTCGCTGTGGTACTTCAAAACTGAAGTCATGATTCCAGGTTTACACAGGTAAGGTCCCCTGGAGGGTACAGTGAAACACCCCCATAGAACTGATGCTAAAACCAATTAGATTTCTGGAGAGTTCTTGGTCCCAAAGGCTATATTCAGAGGTAAAATTATGTGTTCACTGTTGTTTCCAGAACCTAGCATGGTAAAGTCTCAGCTAGGAAGCAGAAAGTAGAATACCTCAGTAAACTGCTTAGGGAGAGAAGCTTTAAGAGACAGAGACAGAGAGAAGATAAGAAACCTCCTCCCCTCCAAACAAACAAAATAAAAAAACAAAAAACAAAAGATCAAACAAACAAAAACAACCTACAGATGTGAGAGAATGAGAATGCAAAAACCTTGAAGAAGTATGAGGGTACAAGCTCAAAGCAGATGTAGAGAAACCAGCCTTACCCAACGCATTCAGAAAAAGAACAAAGGAGAAGGAAATTTTAGCCTCTACTATATTCAGAAACAGAAATTAGGGGAGCCTATGAGAGATGAGTAGGGAGTGACAGTGAAGGGGGCAGGAGGGCAACTGGGAGCTTGAGAAGAGTGTCAAGGAATAATGACCTTCACCTCAATGTGGTCACTTCAAAAGCCTGCATGTTCTAAGCTCTCAAGTTCTTGAGCCATTTCCTATTTTTGCATAAAGAAATTCAATGGTAATTCTTCTTGTAATTCTTACTGGAATTAGGATAAATGTTCAAATCAATTTGGGAAGGACTTGCATGTTTACATTGTCTTCATATTGATAACTATAGAATATATTACTCCATTAAATCAAGTCTTTAATGTCAATAAAATTTTAAAGTTTTCTTCATGAAGTTCTATGTATTTCTAATAAAGAATATTCTTACAGATTTTATATGAACATTTTGTTATTGTTATCGCTGCTCTGAAAGAATCTTTTTAAACAATTTATTTTCTAACTGGTTATGGCTGAGAATTGGAAAGGTATTGCTCTTTCATATTCATCTTTAGTTAAACTCATTAATTCCATTTGTTTTTTCAAAGATTCTCTTAAACAGTATAGTTTTTCAATCATATTATTCGCATATTATTACTGCCTTAAAACTTATGAAAATTTAGAAGTTCCATTTATGTAAAAAACACTTGTGAGCCAGGAATAAGTTTTATTTACCTGTAGGTACTTTCAAGTTGTGTATCCAGGAAGGTGTTCTGAAAGTAAAATGTCACACATTCTCCTGCTGGAGGTTTTTCAGGAACTTCAGGCAGGCAAAAAACCACCCAGGAGTGAAGTTCAGCAAAACTGAACTGGCCTGTCAAAGTCAGTGTATTCATGGGTCTGCAATTAAATAGCAGAGGTACCCATATTTGTCTGGGAATACACAGAGGTATTATATGTACTCAACACATTAAAAAACAGAATTTTGCAACAGTAGTTACAAATAGAAAAGCAGCCATTTAATTTTTCTCGATTTATCTTACCCATCAGAGAAACATTTTGATTTCAAGGAAAAAAAAAAAAGAATGCTTACCTATACCTGTACTTTTAATATTCAGTTAAGTGACATAAATGAAAAAATTGTTTTCATTATAACATGCCTTCACAAATACAATTCAGTTTACTCAGGTAAATTCCATTTTTTAAAAGTTCATCTAGTGTTTATATTATAGGAACTACAAAACATAAGAATCTCCGAAAGGAAAAAATCAGCATAATGTGAAGGCAAAGAATTGGGCTTTTAAGTAAGATGGACATGGGTTTGAAACACTAGCTGCATGCCACTGGTAAAGTTAGGGAATGATACCTTCTATTTTGCAGGGATATGGAATTAACTTTCTATCTGCAAATTACACATACACATAAAAGGTTGTAAAATAAATCAAATAAATTTAAAATAAATCAAATGGATAAAGAATTAAGAAAATGCAAGTTTATGGAATTAAAGGTACAGAAAGAATTTTCAGAGAATACAGAATAGAAAGGACTTTTGAGATTGCCACACCAACTCTATTTGCAGATGAGAGAACTAAAGCCCAGAGCTTAAATTATTTTCCCGAAGTCATGTAGGAACAGATATCAGGCTATAATCTGAGTCTCCTGAGTCCCAGTTTGCTGTTCTTTCCAGAACACCACGCTACACCTCCTTTAACAACTCTTGACTTTTAAGCAGGAAGACACCCTCAGAGAATCCATTCTCTTTAACGTTTTCCCAAAACCTTCCTTAGGAACTTTTCTCCTTACATCTTATTTAAATTACATACCTTTAAAATTACAAGCTGCAATAGAAAAAAACATAGGCTTTGGCCTCAAATCTTCACTCTGTTTCTCATATCAACAAGTTACTTACTTTTCCAAACATTACTACTTGTTTTGCCGTAAGACTCAAATGGCAACGCCTAAGCACTGAGCACAATGCATGGCACAGAGCAAGTATTCACTAATTGTTCATTTCTTTCCCTTCTTCATTTAAGGCCATGGTCTCTCATTTTCAGAAAAGAAAGTGAAAAACTATAACCAGGAGGATGATTAAGTTGGAATGGAAGTTAGAAATAATAGGGACTATCACAACTAATTGCTCTACCAGTATTCCCTGAGGTGAAGTAGAAAGGAAATATAATGTTTGAGGCTAACACAATAAGGTCCTGTTTACAGAGAACTCAAATGCTAAACAGTATTTTCTCACGATAGATGTTTGAGACAGAGAACTATTACTCTACTGATTTCAGAATGGTAAATATATGAGAAAGATAGGAAAGTCCAGCTCAAATCAGCCTCTAAAAGAAGACAAAGACTCTTACGTCTATTAGAAATAATACAGGTATCCCCTGCTTTTTGAAAGTTCACTTTATGCCACTTTGTTTTTACAAAAGGCCTACATGAGTGCCCATTTTCGGTAACCAAGAGAAATCCAAAGAGGATTTTTGCTTTTACCAAAAAAGGTGAAAAGCAAAAACAGCCTCAGCGTTTGTTCTGCAGCGGCTGTTACCGAAGCAGCAAGTACCCCAGCAGCACTGAGAGCGGCCCCGCCGAGTTCCTTCTCCAGGAACTACACTCATCAGGCCACATAGCTTTGAACTGTCTGTGAGCATCTGTGCTTTATCCCAATTTATTTTGAGCATCCATCATCAAGATGTGTCCTACAGTAACTGCTTCTTCGCTTTATGCTATTTTGGCTTATGAAAGGTTTCATAGGAACATGCTACTTTCAGATAGCGGGGGAAACCTGTACACAGCATTTAAATATTTATTTAATTTTTTAAAAGTACAACTAGCTACCAGAATTTACACTACTAAAATAAAAAGCAACTTTATCTGCATCATGTAATATCCTAAAAATAAACTTCTCCCTCCTTTGTCCTACCTGTCATGATCAATAAAGTGAGTTCTTTGATGGAGTGAAAGGGGTTTGATAAGGTACTGGCGGACCTGACATGTTTTGGGTTGAATTCTTGGAGTCACATATGCTTGAAGTGTGCCATACTGGCCTTCAATTGAGCGAATCTGAACACAAAAGAGGAAAGAAAATAAGAATAGTCTGGCAACATAAAGGCTATCTTTAAAATGTTCAACACAAGCAAGCAGGCACTCAGACCGTAATCTCTTCTGTAATATGCTGAAGAAAATAAGGACATTCTATGAAACAAGAACTTTTTACCTCTACCGTAAAAGAAAATTTTAAAAGATTTTGAAAATCAAAAGCAAAATTAATCCATCTATGAAAGTCATCCCCACTACATATTTTTAGGTCTGTCATTCCAAAAGACAGACATTCTCACACACCACCCTATCACATCTAAATGTGTAGGTGTATAATATATTGTATAAGATTCACATAAAAAATGGTTAAAATTTAGACATTTTTGTTGAAGGGATAAGTGGGTCAATAACTAATACTTCATTTTCTCAGAAATAGGGGTATTATAGCATATGGCTATTGTTATAAAAACCTACTGACAGAAAAAAAAATGTTTCCAAGAACGTAATTCTTGACTTTCTATGAAAATAGAGAAGCATACTCACAATTTACTTATGACATATTTGGATTAGGAAATTCTTTTTAAGCTATTTTGAATATGGCTAGTTGGATATCCTGAGAATTTAAAACACTTACAGAAAACCCTAATTAATGAAATTATGAAGACCTAATATTAGGAGTTAGAAAGCAGTCAAGTTTCTCCCTCCTGTCCCTTTCAGCTCTTCTCTGTTCCAATTCATGAAGTGGATTGTAGTACCTCTTGTATTACAAAGGCAGCTTCTCTAATCTAACTGATACATCAGCTCATACTTTTCCTGGCATGTGAGGGGGGGAAAAAAAATCAATGTTTTACCTAAATGGGAAACATAAATAAAAGTTTAAAGCAAGATTTTTTGCAAATTTTATACTGAAAATATTGTTCTGAATGGGAAGAGAGAAAAGATAAGGAAAAGAATAAAAATACAGAAGGAAAATAAAAAATCGATCTGATAAAGCTATATTTTAGGGTTTCTTTTTAAAGGGTAAGCTTACACTGGCACATAAATTTTTCCACAATAAGTTCACAATTAGTACAACACGGGGAATATAGCCAGTATTTTATAATAACTGTAAATGCAGTATAAACTTTAAAAAAAGAATATAATTGTTCATAATATTAAGAAAAGTCATAATGCTTTCTCTGATTGTATACTTCATATTCATTTTTTTAAAATCCACACAATGAAGAAAAATTAGGATTAACATATAAGTAATCTGAAATCCTACCACCCAGAGATGATCATTATTGCTATTTTGATAGTCAACCTTTCTTTCATACATCTCTCTATGCAGATGTGCAAAAATAAATGCATAACTTCACATGACTAAATTCTATTTATATCATAGACATCTTTGTTTTTATTTCTAATAACCAGGTTTTTCCCTTATCTCTGCCTCTCCTAATACCATCACCTCCTTCCCACTCCCATCCCACCCATACCTTCCCCCTATTGTATGACCTATCTATCAGAGAGGTATGTTTCTTTTTATACATTTCTTCATATTATAGATAATATATATATATACATATGTAGGACTTTTATCTGCATTTTGTGTTTTTCATGGAATTTGCTCCATGTTAACAGGAATTGACCAACTCATTCTTTATTGCAGCTCTGCAATGTTCTATGAAATGGATAAACAGCTATTTATTCAAACATTAAATTACTGAGTGTTCACTTTGGTTCAACTTTTCTGCCTCTACAAACAATGCTGCAGTTAATTATATACATACCTGTGTGCACAATACTGTGATTTTATTGCTATGAAATAGATTCCAACAAATGGGGTTATAGCCTATTTTACCAAAGTAGCAATAAGAATTTTTATTTCCTTCAGCTATGATTGAGAGTGTCCTTTTCCTCATCCTGCCACCTGGTAATTCTGCTTTTTCAAAATTTCTGCCAATCTGTTAGACAAGCGGAAACTGATTTTTGTTATTTTGAGTTTCCCTAACTGATAATGAGGTAGAATATGTCCTTTTAATATCTGTTAGCTATTTTGATTCCCTCTTCTGTGAACTGCCTATCCACATTGGCCTATTTTCCTAATTGGGTAGTCTTTTTCTTTTTTAAGGAACAAGATTCTTTCTTTCTTTGGCTGCGTTGGGTCTTAGTTGTATGCGGGATGTTTCACTGCAGTGTGTGGGCTCAGAAGTTGTGGTGTGTGGGCTCTCTAGTTGTGGCATGTGGGCTCCAGAGTGCATGGCCTCAGTAGTTGCAGCACGCGGGCTCTCTAACTGTGGCACACAGGCTCAGTAGTTGCGGTGCACGGCCCTAGTTGCCCCGTGGCATGTGGGATCTTAGTTCCCCAAACAGGGATTGAATCCGCGTCCCCTGCATTGGAAGGTGGATTCTTAACTACTGAACCACCCTGGGTAGTCTTTTTAAACAACTTATAGGCAGTCTTCATATTCTGATATTTACCCATTATCTGGAAGACAGCTTCTTTTTGAAAATAACTAGGTACTTAATTCATCTGAATTTATCTTTTATAATATATGGCATAAGAATCCACTTAATATTCTTCCAGATGGATGCCAGTTGTACCAATAGCAATTTTTATTTTTTTAATTAATTAATTTATCTTTGGCTGCACTGGGTCTTAGTTGCTGTGGGTCTAACCACTGTGCCACCAGGGAAGTCCCACCAAAAGCAATTTTTAAATAAAAATAGTAATTTAATAGAATTTTCCCTATCTAAAAACTCTGTGCATTAAATTCCCATAAATATGTGCTGGGCTATATTTCTAAACTTTATTTTGTTGTGTGACCTATTTATTTAGGCCTTGTAAATATCCCACATTATTTTTATTATAGTAGCTTTATAGTACATTTTACCATAGGGCAAGATAAGTTCCACCTTTTCTCCTTTTTCATAGTTTTGTTGGCTCTTTTCAGGCATTTACTCTTTCCTCTGAACTTTAAAGTTATTGTATCCAATTTTAAAAAAGAACATAGGTTTTTAATATTTTTAGGCCTACTTCCTAATTCATTGGCACAATCTAGCTCAGTGAATGTAATCTAAATGTTTAATTAGGTTACATAAATATGCTGAAGTATATTCCTTTAGAACTTATACCAGTTTTCAATTTTTCTTTCAAAATACATGAAAGGGGACTTATACAGATGAAAATAAATTGTTTAGAAAAAAATTACATTTTAACTGGAACTTCCTTAACCAGATATGAAAAAGTTATTGTGCAACAGCATCTCTCTTGAAAAAAGCATACTCTGAGTTTCAGAACATCAGGAAAAAGTTACAGTGCTTAATTTTTGGGTCATAAACATATCAAAAATAAATTTTTTTTTAATTTCACACTAAAAATTAAATAACTAAAATAAACTTGTATGCTACAATCAGTATTTAATTATAAAGTGATTATGTTAGTAAATTGCAAAAGGAAACTTCAAAGATTTTCCCTGGAATAGTTGGTAATGACATCACTGGAATGCAATCAGAAAAATCCAGATAATAGGAAAATATAGGGCAAATGCTCAGATACTTCAATAACCAAATTACCTTATTTGGACCATGATTGGATCAAACAAACTAAAAAAAAACACTACACTAAACATTTGATAATACTAAGGAATTATTATTATTTTTCTTAGGTGTGACAACAGTATTGTGGTTATGTTTTAAAAAAGAGTTCTTATCGTTTAAGTGGAGATATGTATATGCATAACAGATTCACTTTGCTGTACACCTGAAACTAACACAACATTGTAAATCAACTATACCCCAATAAAAAATTTTTTAAAAATACAAATTTTACATAATCACTTAGAAAAAAGAGTTATCTTTTAAACATATGTACTGAAATATTTACTAATAAAATTATAAAGTATCTTGTATTTGCTTCAAAATAATTTAGAATGGAGAGTGACAGCATAAACAGGATTGTCATGAGTTGATCATCGCTGAAACTGGAATCATTACTTTTATGTATGCTTGAAACTTTCCATAATAGAAAATTATAAAAAATATTTCCAGTTAGAGGAAATTTAGGATTGGTAATTTTAGAGAGCGTGACTGGGTTGAGTGCTAACAGAAAAGAGAGTGGTTTGGGCTGAATTAAAACCTAATAGGTCATTCAAAAGACATTATTCCAAAATGCTCATTTCAGGGAGAAATTTAATGCAAAGAAATGATATCATATGTTGCAAGATTTACCAAGGAAAATAGAAAGTTCAAACTTTCAAGTAAAAGTAATCTCAAACAGTTTTACCTTGAGTTCCAGCCTCGTGGTATTTGCCTGGCACCGATAAGTGGCAAGAAGAAAGTTGTCATTTGACTAGGAAGAATTCAAAGTTGAGGAAAAGGATGAATCTATGTTTTTAACAATAACAACAGCACCAACAGTAATAATAATATTTATTTTTACTGAGCACCCATCATTTGGGTGGGACCATGCTATGAGCTTTATGCTTATTCCTACAAACAACCCTATGTGGTAAGTTTTAACAGATGAAGAAATTGAGGTTTGAAGGGTTAGGTAAATTTCCTAAATGCCAGTAAGTAATAACACTGGTATTCAAATTCGTATCTTTAAGACTCTAAAGCTCAGTGCTCTTTCCATATTAAATCTCTCCAATAACACTTTAAAATATTAATTGTTCTCCCAAAAATTTAACTGGCAGTGCAAACTCCTAATGTTTGTATTATAAAGGTAAAAACATCAATGTTCAGTGTTGAATGTATTTGATTTTCACACATACTTATAGACAACTGAGAAATATCTCATCTATGCATTCCCAGCAAATAGCATAGTGTCAGGTAGACTGTAGGCATTCAACACGTTTGTTGAACAAAATTGGAGAGGTTACTTCAAGTATGATAACTTCTTAAAATTGAATAATAAACTACTAAAAACAGAAGAGTATATCTGTGTGCATGAATTGCAAAATCAGAAAATTCAAATGTTTTAATTTCAAATCATTTAAACTCAGCAAACACAGAGGATCAGTCAACTTAAAAATAAATATACTTGTGTGTAATTAAAAACAAATGTTATATATTTAAGTATTTATGGATAAAATTATATATATTAATTAAAGGCGATAAAATGTCTGGAATTTGGTTTGGGATGGGGAGGGAGAGGGTAAAGAGCATAAAACAAGACTGGCCATATGTTAAAGTTAGTGATGAGTACATGGAGGTTATTACAGTATTCTTTCTCCTTCTGTATATACTTGAAATCTCCATAAGATTTGTTTTTTAAGCCATCATTCTAGAAAACAGGTTTTAAATTAGTATGAAATACTCATTTCAAAGAACCCTGCAGTGATATAAACAGGTTAATCTTTCACTGTAACTTAGGAATTAAAGATCTGAAGTTCATACTAACTTGATTTTTTAAATGATCATAAAAATGTAGGTCTTAATCCTTTTATGTTTTATTCTCAAACAGGGATGACAAAGCACATATGATAAATAATACAACTGCCATAAAATCTCTTATCAAAAAAAAAAGCTTTACTCTGAAATTATTTTGAAAATTATTCCCTAATATAACTATCAACTTTGTTCTTTGTCTACTCTTGTTATCCTTCCTTTTTTTTTTGCAGTACACGGGCCTCTCACTGTTGTGGCCTCTCCCACCGCGGAGCACAGGCTCTGGACGCGCAGGCTAAGCGGCCATGGCTCACGGGCCGCTCCGTGGCATGTGGGATCCTCCCGGACTGGGGCACGAACCGGTGTCCCCTGCATTGGCAGGCGGACTCTCAACCACTGCGCCACCAGGGAAGCCCTATCCTTCCCTTTTTAATGCCAACTCCAGTCACCATTTCCTGCTCTGGCTTGCCTTCTCCAATGCAGCTGCTCCAGACCTTCTCTGAACCCTAACTTCTCTTCAGGAGCTACACCTAAGCTCTGAGACTGCTAGTCAGCCAGTACCATGCAGAAAGAAGTGATACAGTAAGCACATCCAAAAGCTCTGATATGGTCTCATCCCAGGTACTTTGCACACAGTAAGTGTTCAGTAAATGTCTGTTGAATGAAGGTTAAGCAAGAGTCAACAAGAAAAAGTGAGGAAAGACAGGCAGATGGAACAGATCATGTTTAAATGTAGGAATGTGTGAAGCTGTATAGCATTTTCAAGAAATTTTAAGAACTTCAGTTTGGCAGAAATCATGTGCATGGGAGGGAAGGTAGCAGCTGGTGAGAGATTAAGTTGGAGATGTAATCAAGAGCTGAATTACAGAAAGTTTTTTATGCTACAGTGAGGAATCTTGACCTACATGCAGCTCAGGAAATAAGGAATCTTTAAAAGGTTTTGAGAAAAGGAATGACACGGGGATGTTTGTCTTTTAGGAAGGCCTCTCTGGTGGCAGTGCACAGCATAGCCTGGAGGTGACAGGCAATACTGGAGGCACAGAAACTGGCAGACGAGGAGTTCAAGCAAAAGCATTATGAGGGCCTGGAAGGTTAACAGAAGTGCAAATGAAGCAGAGTAGACGTAGAAGAGCAAGAAGGTGGAAATGACAAAAATTAGTGACTACAGCAGCACCCCCCCTTATCTGTGGTTTCGCTTTTCAGGGTTTCAGTTACCCACAGTCGACTGTGGTCTGAAAATATTAAACAGAAAATTGCAGAAATAAGCAATTCATAAGTTTTAAATTGCACACCGTTCTGAGTAGTGTGATGAGAACTTGTGACATCCCATTCCATCCTGTCTGGGACATGAATCATCCCATATTCATGCTGTATATGCTACCCGCCCGCTAGTCACTTAGGAACCATCTCAGTTATCACATAGACCAACCTTCATGGTATCGCAGTGCTTGTGTCAAATAACCCATGTTTTACTTAATAACAGCTCCAAAGTGCAAAAATAGTGATGCTGAAAGAAACACCGTATCATACAGAGGTTCCGTACTATTCTGATTTCAGGCATCCATTGGGGATCTTGGAATGTATCTCCAGCAGAAAAAGAGGGAACTACTGTAACTGGATTTAACAGATCAGAGAGAGGAAGGAATTTAGGACAACACTCCAGTTTCTGGATTTTCTGAGGATAGGGAAGGAGAGTAGAAGCAGATTTTGAGGGAAGGGTTATGAAAGGAAATACAGAAGAAACATCAAACACTAGTAGCATTTACAGGCTTTATACAAAATGGCATAATGGAAATGAAAGCATTTGAAGAATTTTTTATATTTTTACTCACCTCAGAATCACAGCTGCTAAAGCTGACAACAGCAGAATTTTTATCCACATCTAGTAAATCTATTGGAACATCACTCTACAGTCAATATTAAAAAAAAAAAAAAGGTTTAGATGAAAAACTAAAAATTCTCACAACACATATTTTCTCTAAGGGTTCTCCTTAGCTCTAGTTTACATTTGTCTCTAAATTTGACAGTATGAACTCTCTTAACTTGTATTTGATAATATGCACTTCTAGAAAATAAATATAATAAAGAATAAGAGTTATATTACAATGACCTATTTTTTTCTAATTTGGATTAATCAGATCACAGAATTTCATCTCTCATCGCTCTCTTTAAAGTATACTCTTCCTACTTTTTTTTGTCAGTGCTAAAAATGTTACCATGGGCTGCAAATAATCATATGACCATTCTTACTATATCAGTTCATTTTTATCATTTCTTACTTCACCTGTAACACAGAAAGGGGATAATTTTTGGTCTCCTCCAGAGAGGTAGCTTCTAGGACAATGCTGTTGCACTGTGTTCTGTGTGAATGGTGCTTCTGGAGTTGTTCAATGCAGTAGCCCTTGAGCTAGCATTACCTGAGAGACATTTCTGCCTCTAAGTTTTAATTAATAATCTGATCTCTCCCCCACATCTTTTAAAACTTTGTCTTCTTCCTCTTTATTCTTTTCTCATTTTCTGATGTGTTTTCCATCTTGCTTATTTTCCATTCATCCTACTATCATCCTTTTCCACTCCCTGAATATCTTCCAATTTAAAGAAAAAATAATTGTTAGGCACCTATACTCCAATGTAAAATAAAAATTAAAAAAAAACTAATAATAAAAAAAGAAAAAAGAATTAAATACATTGATAAATGGAGTTATACATTATTATCCCTAAGTTTCACCTTTTGAGATTATCTACCTAGAAACTGATGGTTAATGAGCAGGCTGTATTATTTTAGTAGTTGGAGCTTAAAAAAGGTTCTAATAAGGATATAAAATACTGGAGTTTTCTAAGTCACATCTCTGTTAAGATTCTCCTAAAGGCTAACCAGAGAACAAATCTTTAATGTCCTTTCTAGGTCTTCCTGAAACTTAAGTCCATTGGTCTTTTGTTTAATATGTACGGGATAAATAAAAAATAAAGACATAATTTAAATAATCTATGAGCCAACTGATTAGCTAATGGAAGATTAAGATAAACATTTAAAATCACCGTTTAAAAGTGTTCAATAATAATTAGTACATATGACTTGTTTACAAAATAGATCCAGCCATAAAACAAATAAATTAGACATTTTGCTTACCTGTATTAAGACATTATCTATCGCCGTCTGAACCTCTAAGATAAGGCTGTAGCTGGCATCATCTTTATTTAATGTAAACTTGTCATTTACACTAAATGAAGGTACTGCTGATTTTGCTTTGCTTGATTGAGAAGACTGTTGATATTTCTCTCTTTCCTGTAGTACCTTATATTGCAGATGTTCCAACTCACTCCTAGAGGAAAATATATACAAATTTGTCACCTAAGTGACATAAACATTTGAGATCCTTAGAATATTTACAAAAGTCTGATATATTTACTGCTGCAAAATGCATTTTTATTGGTTGAGTTAGAACTATAACACTAATAGGAACAAAATTTTTACTTCTATGACTGACCTAATGGTTCCACATTATTTATCTCTGATCTAAAAATTAAAACATCTACTCAGCCCCACACCAGCAATATTAATAAGGCATTGTAAGAATCAAGGCAGGCTGCAAATAATCAATCCTAATACATGAATCTGGTTACAGTCACATATAGCACTAATCAGAAAAGAAACTGATTGTTCTGGGGTAGAGGAACATATTAGATTTAATAAGAAGAAACAGAACGTGTGAAATCAGTAAACATGTACCTTTCAGTAAGACATTAGGGGCAACAGACAAAATAAGAAGGCTGCTGAGTATGAATATATTGGAGACCACAAGGATAATCACAAGCCAGAGGTACCTGAAGTTCTACCAAGTGTTGGAGATTGAACTGTGCAGGCATTGCTTAGAGCTGCTCCAGTTAAAGAGAAAGGAAATGAAGTAAATAGTAACTAGGGTAGAAAAACATGAGGTTTAGCTACTAGCCCCAAGTTAGGGGGAAAAGTCTGGGAAGGCGCTTGGAAGGGATTTGTGCACTAAACAAAAGAAAAGATTCATTCGCCCAAGAAATATTTACTGAGTGACTCTATGTACTTAGGATCCGGGTGCTGAATGAACAAAATGGACATAAGCTTCTCATGAACGTACATTCCAGTGGAATCAGGAGGGGGCTGACTTGGTTATAAATATGAGGTATTGTACTGACGACATGAGATAGTAGTTCGTTAACTCTCCTTGGTGTCCTTGCTGCATGAACATTAGAGCTTTCTCTCTTGGTGACTTTGGTGAACTGGTTTGTGGTGAACTGGTGGTGTGGCTTTAGTGAACAAGTACTTGTGGCATTTGGTTGCCTCAAAAACTTCTGTAGCCATCAACTACCACCAAAAAAGGATCAGCCCTCACTCCTGAGGGCTGAGGTCTGAAGGGCTAGGGTAAGGAGAATAGTCATTAAAAGTTTCAGTGACTCCCACTTCTTCATTGTATGCAGCAATTTTCCTTGAGGCCATTTTCACAGGATTTAAACTGAACAGGTCATGAAAGCAATCCCTGTGTCTAAGAGAGTCAACATTACTCATTTCCAGTAAGAAAACTTATAAGCCAAAGTTACAGACTCAGAAGGGTCCACAAGAGCAGTAAACATTAGAATTAATGAGGAATAGAGCCATCTGTGTTGGTTTCTTTCTAATGTCTATGAAAACAAACAAACAAAAAAACATTGTAACTGCTTATAATAAACGAATGAAAAAATACAATTCTTGAGCTAAGAAAAAAATCAACATAGAATAAAACATATAAAAAGTGTATTTCTAACTCCAAAATATTAATCAGCACTTACTGCTAATTTTCTCAAACTGATAAGCTTTTATTTAAAAAGGTCATAAACTAATTAAATGTATAATTCCTTCCAATAAAATATACTGCATTTATAAATAAGAAAAAAACAACAATCACACACTTTATGAAATGAAAAAAAAAAGAAGCAAACAAAAATCCAAAATTACCGTAATGAAGAAATTTTATTCTGCATCTCCTGATTAATTTTTAGTTCTTCTCCTGGTCCACTTTCCTTATGAATAGGCTCTGTTGTCAGACCTGTAACCCAGCCTGCAGAGATGAATTACAATCGTGCACCATTAAGTGCTGCTAGTGTTAAAAGAAACCCAAGATACATGCCCCCGTGTCCACCAACATCAACCTCACTTAGTCTTGGACTTATTCCTTTTCAAACAACAAGACAAAACAAAACACAAAAGAAATCAAGCTAGAAGATATTCAAACCATAAAGAAATTACTTTGGATACCATTTTTGTTTTGCCTGAAATACTGTAATACTACGATTAAGGAAATCTTTCACTTCTTAATTTAAAGTTTTAGTTTTCAAGTATGGAATAAGTCAACACATTCTAGGCAAATGCAAAAAATAGCTGATGAATAAAAGTTGTCTTTCAAAAATTATTTTCATGGAAAGTTAAACTCTCATATAACTATTGTGAGAATACAAAAATGACCTACTCAAAAGCAAGCAAGTTTTATAAGAAATGTACACAGTAACAAAACAAACTAAATTTCAGTAAATATTCTTTTTAAACCAAAGGATATCATTTAATTTTCAAAGATGCTAGAGATATACTAAGTACTTTTAAAAAGTATTATTCAAATATTAACTGTTTTATAAATCAATACACCTACTCCTTCCTTTCTTATTTTTTAACCATTAGAGCTTTTAATGCTGTAGGTAAGAGTGACTTACTAATAAACATTTTAAAAAGTAATCATCAAAAGCAATTTATTAAATTTATATTTTTTATTATTGATTCTTTCTTCAACTAGCTATTACCATTTACCTTACCTGAATATGTGGATACCACGATTTCATCATAGCCATCTTTCCCTACACAACCACCCTGGATAGATGTGACACTCTCAGACAACGTCTAAAATAAATTTAAGATCAAGCATGTCATTAATAAAATTTCACAGATATGTGAAATAAGCCACAAAACTTATTTTCCTGTCTCCCAACATTCAACATATATTTATTGAATACTTATTATGTGTAGACACTGAGATTGGAAAGGTGAAAATCCTGCACAAATGGCTGAAAATTCCAGTGCTTTTTAATTTGGGGAAAGAAGATTGAAAATGATTCATATATTTGTGTGTACCACTCAGCTACAGTAGTCATCTAATGAGCAAAATCATTTATTTATATAAAGAAATATTTTTAAAAAAATGACATAAGCGGGAATTCCCTGGCAGTCCTGTAGTTAGGACTCCATGCTTCCACTGCAGGGGACCTGGGTTCCATCCCTTGTCAGGAAACTAGGATCCTACAAGCCACGTGGCAAAAAAAAAAAAAAAAAAAAAATTACATAAGCAAAACTCTCAATACATTTAGTTTATTACCTGAATTCCACAGACCACCTCTCATGTGTTTTCTCCAAATAGTTTTTTAGAAGAATAAAGAAGATGCTAGCTTACATGGAACCTTTAGACAATTTGCTACTATGGAGAGAAACCAAGTTTTTCAGATGCTTCAGGGTTTATATCTCTTTTAAGCAATACTTCCCAAACTTGTCTGACAATAATCATTTGGGTGAGTCAACTAGGAATCTGTATTTTTAACAAGCACTCTCGGTCAGTGGCTTTCAAGCTATTTGGAAAGCAAGCAATAAGTTTCATATTGCAATCTGGTATAATTCACACATGAACATACACAACAACAGATATAACTTAAAAGGTTTGTGTTGTACTCTGATATATTCTAATCTATTCTCTTTCATTTAAAAAAAAAATGTGTTGGCAACCCATTAATGAGTTTGACCAGTAGCTCTGCCAGGTAATTATTATCAGGCAAGGCCCAGAACCATTGTCCTAAAGGAGAAGGTACAGGGAATGGACACCAGCATTAAAAATGCTAGTTCTCTTCATCCTCCCTGTAAGAGGCAAACCTCTGAGCTATTCTGCAAATCAGGCTCTCTTAGCTGTTCCTGAGCTAATTGCCTGAGAGATTCAAGTGACAAAGGTTTGATTATACATTTGCATGAAGTTAGGTTCATAGGTGCATTTTTTTTTCTTTTTTTTTTGGCCACACTGCACATCTTGCAGGAATCTTAGCTCCCTGACCAGGGATGGAACCCGTGCCCACTGCAAGGGAAGTGCAGAATCCTAACCACTGGACCACCAGGAAATTCCCCAACAAGTGCATTTTTAACAAGTGTCCCAGTGGATTTCATATACACTAGAATTCTTCAAACTTTTTTGTTCATGTTCTCGCTAAAGTTAATTCTGAAAAAACAAACAAACAAAACTGCATCCATCCATCACTGTGTACATTTTTAAACTGACTTTCAGATTTTCATTACCACTTTAAATAGTTACAAAGAATGTAATATCTGGAAGTTTTAGAGATTATAATTTTAAAATAAAACTGTCACATAATCACATCCCAATCATACCCAATGAATCTAAATATCAAGACAAATTTATATACACAATTGACTTAAAAATGAAAAAACAAATCCTTCTTTCACAGCTGGAAATTTTACATTGTTCCCTAAACTTCTATTTTCACTCCACTTCCCCCACATATATTTATCTTAATGTAATATACTCATATGCTTGAAATTATTTTATATTTCTCTGCAACCAAGAAAAAATAGAATTTTTTTATCTTCTGTGATTAAAAAGCTCTAAGAATTAGAAATTTCTATTGTCCTAATTATTAGTATTTCACAATTGATTGACAAATATATGTTTTATATTTTTAAATAATAACTAACCACTAAAACAAAATTCTATAGGAAATGTATCTCATGAGACAATGGGACATTTTTTCCTTCTAAATTATTCATGTACCACAATGAGTATTAATTATATATTGGTAGAATAAGACCGAGTTCAACATCAGTCCTATTCCTTTTTTTCATTTTCATAGATAGAAGCACTAATTGAGCTTAGTCCCATAAAGATATTGATGAGACTAAAAGAAATTTTGTTGTAGAAAGTTCACTCTACTGTTTAAATATCTTCCAAGTTACATACCTAAAATCATCTGATCTACCACTGAAAATGTTTAATGATGTATCATCTGACACCTTGATTAGGTCCTCCTTCTATTTATTGAAAGCAAAACACTGGAAACCAGCTGACTACAGAAGAATGTTTTACAGAGTCAAAAGAGTCACACACATTCTCACTTTCTGAGTGGTTTATTGAGTGACTATTAATTATAACTTACTCTTTCACTCACTTAGAAGTACCTTATTTAACCTAATGTACTCAGAAAAAGTTATAAAAATTTAAAAAACTGTTAATTTCTACATGTTTTTTGTCAATACAACATTTTAATGAAATTCATTTATCTTATGTACTTCAAGTACCTTTTTATAAAAGTCTTGGAGTTGTAGATTTAGTTAATTCAACTTACACCTTAAAAAAAACAGTCATAGAACCATAACACAGGAGATCATAGACAACATAGTATAGACATGCTTTATGTAAGTAACAACATGGAATGCCAATTAGGGGAACTCACAAGAAAAGACCTTGGTCACTGCTCAAAATATTGGTGAATAAACATATATTTATAAGTTTAAATTAAAATGTGATGTTTAAGGTATGTACATATTGTCTTTTTATGATCTGCTCCTTAACATTTTTGATTAACCAACCATCAGTCCAGACTATGTCAGATAAGAGGACTTCTCCTGATTAGGAAAACAATAAAGAGAGTGACGTCATGAATCAAGATGAGGCAGCATATTCGCAGCCTTAACACAACATGGAAGCAGTACCTCTATCATCAGACAAACAGAAGAAAGATTGGGAAGACAGGAATTCTTAGTGCTACACCTGGCAGAGGGGAGACATGCTATGTCATTACTAGGGTTTGGAATAGAAGTCAAAGAGGAAACTTGGGGTCTAAATAGGAAAGTTTCTCAGGGGTTGATGAGAATAAAATGAGAGATCACCAACACAGGATTATTATGTACTTTTAAGCCTAAACTATTATTTGCATTATTAGCAAGGTAACTTTTGGCACCAAAGAAAGATGAACAAGTACAAAATAAATCCAGAAAATAAGTTGTATAATGTTTTTATCCCCATATTATCTATATAATAATACACTTTATCTATGTACCAAAACATCTGTTATTTACTGATATACAATTAAAGTAGGTACTGGGAGAAATTTACCACTATTAGAGAAATTAGACAAAGAAAGAAAAGTTCATACTGAGTTGTGGTGTTTTGTTGCTGTCATTAAACAGCCTCAATACATCATGCATGAGGCAGGATGGGGAAACCCTGAACAGGAGAGCACCACTTTATGAAAATGAAAGATTCAGTTTATGCCAGAATGCTTCTCCATGTGACTCTGCACCTTGGGATAAACAAGCTTAATTACACTTAAAATTTGTGAACTAAAAATTACTCTTATCTAGTATTTCTTCTCATACTGTGGATCTTGGGTGGCGAGAAGTGAAATTGCTACTTTTCCCTCTCTGCTTAAGGATATTTTTGATATTGTCTTAACAATACGAAGTTTATTCCTAAAACCTGATTACTTTAAAACAACACAATCTCATTTATGCTACCTAAACATATAAATGTTACTCCTGTAATCTATTATGCATCATAGAAACTAAGGTAATACATATAATAATTTGGATATACAGTATTTAGAAATCAAATAAAAAAGTAATTTATTGTTCAGCTTGAGGGCAATAGTCATTTATTCAAACATAAGAGTAGTCTAGAGAAGATTTTGATAATGTCAAAGCAGAGATATTTTAAGCCAAACACAAGATTTTAATATATTTCATTTAATAAAACACAAAGTCAGTCATCTCTATAATTGTTTGATGAATAATAAGCATATATAGTCTTTTTAAAAGTGAACTTACCTGATCAAATCGTAGAACAGGCTCATTTGCATTATCAAAACTATACACTTCCACCATTCCATCATCTCTTCCAACAAGTAAATCTTTAACCCCATCACCCACAATGTCAAAGCTGTCAATACACAAAATACCTTTAAAAAAGGTAAGTGATAAGTTATCAATAAAATTGGTATTATAGTAAAAAATATACCAAGTATGAATGAAAAAATATATATATCAAATCAGAGTAGGAAAAAAAAACTAGGGTAAATTAAAACAACTATAGGGCTTCACTGGTGGCGTGGTGGTTAAGAATCCGCCTGCTGATGCAGGGGACACAGGTTTGAGACCTGGGCCAGGAAGATCCCACGTGCCGCGGAGCAACTAAGCCCAGGCGCCACAACTACTGAGCCTGCGCTCTAGAGCCCGCAAGCCACAACTACTGAGCCCACGTGCCACAACTACTGAAGCCCGCATGCCTAGAGCCCATGCTCCACACAACAAGAGAAGCAACAACGAGAAGCTCGTGCACCACAACAAAGAGTAGCCTCCGCTCACCACAACTAGAGAAAGCCTGCGTGCAGCAACAAAGACTCAACACAGGCAAATATAAATAAATAAATAAATAAATAAAATTTTTAAAAAACCAAAACGAAACAACTGTAACAATAACTTCCCAATTGAACTCCATGCCTCTAATTTTGACCTGCTTCCCTACAAACCCACTCTCCACAGAGTGTTTTTGTTTTAGTTTGGTAAATTAGATCACATCATACCCCCACGTACAATTTTCCAATGACACCCCACTACAGTTAGATTAAAATTCAAACCCCTTTACCAAGGCTCATGAGGACCTACGTGATTTGGCCTTACCCTACCTCTGTGACTTCATCTCATGCCATACGAACGTATTTAGCTACGCTGGTCTTCCTTCTCCTCAAATGAATCGAGTTTACCTCTGCCTCAAGTCCTCTGCCTTTACTTTTTCCTCTTCCTGGACATTCTTTTCCCCTAAATCTTATACATTGTTAACACGTTTTCTTGTCAATCAGATCTCATGCTGTACTTATAAACAGCCATCCAAACCTACCAAGTCAGATATAAATTCCCCTTAGAAAGGTGTAAATTCCTTAGAAAAAAGGAATATTCCCTGACCCGACTGCACTTCTTTGCCTCATACCAAGTACTCCCAAATTCCAATTAATTCCCTACAGCAAAAAACAAAAAATGGATTTGAGCATAGATTAATGTTATAGATAGACATTAGTCCATAAAAGCCTATCCATCCCAATTTACTATTAGCATATCTTAACTTTAAAAATTATGGCAGAAGTATGATAGGCCTGCTTAATAAACAAACAGTAAATAAACCTGAGGCAGCTCTGTAAATTGCTAAGTCTGCTATACATTATGAATAAATAAAACAGAATGAACTATATAATGTAGGTTGACCTATTTATCTATCTATCTATCGAACCCACACCCTTGGAAGTGAAAGCACGGAGTCCTAACCATTGAATCACCAGGAAATTCCCAGTATATTTTATTTAATAATCACTGAAATTCAGAATCTGAATTACATCACAAACATACCTCCCGACTTCCCTGGTGGTGCAGTGGTTAAGAATCCGCCTGCCAATGCAGGGGATACGGGTTTGAGCCCTGGTCCAGGAAGATGCCACATGCTGTGGAGCAACTAAGCTAATGTGCCACAACTACTGAGCCTGCGCTCTAGAGCCCATGAGCCACTACTACTGAGCCCACATGCCACAACTACTGAAGCCCACGCACCTAGAGACTGTGCTCCGCAACAAGAGAAGCCACCACAATGAGAAGCCCGCACACCACAACAAAGAATAGCCCCCGCTCGCCACAACTAGAGAAAGCCCACGCGCAGCAATGAAGACTCAACGCAGCCATAAATAAATAAATAAATAATACCTCCCCTTTTTTTCTCATTTCGAATTTCCCACTTGTTTATTGGTTTGGATGTAGTGATCTGAATAAGCCCAAGTTTTCCATCTGACGTTCCAAACAAAAGGTCTTCTCCAGAGTCACCTAGTTATATTTAAAGTCAACATATTATATTTACCCCACAACTCACACTATTTCTTTAAAACTGAAATATTTTCAAATGTATTACATGTAAAATGTCTTTCAAATGTCTTTCATGTAAAAATCTCATTTAAAATATTTTAAAAAGACAGATTTTAATTAATTTACTTAATTTAGAAGGATGGTTATACATTCACAGAATTTATAACCATAAGAGATAAGACCTTTCCTCATCAACTAATTTTAAGATGAGGAAACTAAAAAATTAAAGTTCAAAACACATTACTGTTAGCAACTAGCAAGTTAGAAGACAATTGTCTCTATTCCAGTTCATGTTCTTCCTACAATTTCCCATTTTCACTTAATATATAGTTAAATGATTAAAAAACCTGAAATATCTAAACTTAAATAACGTAACTCACTCCCTTATTTGATTGTCAAAAATAAAGCCCTGATTACCGCCATTTCCATTGTGTAGGGCTAAAACAGTAGGTGGGCCAGGAACTTCAATTTCATACATCACATCAGATCCCTGAAGGAGAACAAGTATTTTAAAACTAAAACAGAAGATAAATTTAAAATAATATAGGTATTCATAAATAATATCAATATTCATATAAAGAACCCTGGAATAAAACTACTAAAAAAACTAGATTGTGAATATTAACTTCTATTTGTTAGCAATTCTGCACGTCGACTCATTTTATAATAAAAATATACATATATAAAATATAAAGAGGAAATAAATATTTCAAATATTCTCCACTTTGAATACTTTTCACTTTAGGTACTTTGTTTGCCTGAAAACTTGACACTTGAAAAATTTTGATAGGTAAATTTCCCTATCAAAACTTTCCAGGAACAAGTTGTTTCTTCTGTCCTCTCTAACTCAAGAGCTTTAACTTAGAGCACATTCAAACAGACTCAGAAACTCTGGCCTTGCCTTTGGGTATTTCTGAAAACCACTCTAATAAGAGGCAGAATGACCTGCTATTTAGATAAGAAAACAGTTAAATCCTTTTATTTGTCTTTTTTTCAATTTTGTCACTTATAATGCATAGTATTTGCATAGTATTTGTGAATAGTATTTGTGAAGCTGTTAAAGAATGAGGTAGAAGAATTAAATTCACATAGAAAAATTATGATAAATCACTCAATGAAAAAACATTGGCAAAATTACAGTAAATCTGGTATATCATTGTTTAAATTTTTAAATATATATAGAATATATAAGAGCCATATGCTTTATATTTTATTTAGAAAAACATTAAAAATTCACAGATATCTACATGTAACTATATAAACACAAAAGAATACACACAAAACTGTTTTAAAAAGGCTAGCTTTGGGGTAACGGATTGCCTACAAAGGCAGAGGGGGAGTAGGGGAAAAGTGTGCAGGGCAGAGGAAAGACTTCAACATTTTACTTTCCACAAATACTTAGTGATTTTTTTTTTTTTACAGTTAGCATATGGATCTCTTGTTAAACAAAGCAGAATCCTAGAATTCAGCCAGATCAATTTCTAAATGGGTGTGAGCCAACTCGTTAAAAGCCTTATTCAAACAACTCATATTTGAGCATAGGCTAGGGGAGAAATTAATCGTTCACCCCCCCTAGAGTGAACCTTGAACATTACTTTAATTCCCCATAGAGAAAAAAAAAAAAAGAGAACTTCATAGAACCACTGGATTTGTTCTATAAAAGGGCTGGTGCTGAGACAGGCCATCTAACTATGAAATTCCAAAGAGTGAGATAGCCTTTGGTGGCACAGAATAAACAGGTAGACTATTTGTTCAATTGCACTATCATCCTAAATTTTGATCCAATTAATCCACTTGTTATATGTTATTTACATCTAAACTTTGTTTTATGGGTCCTGGGGTGTGTGTGTGTGTGTGTGTGTGTGTGTGTGTGTGTGTGTGAGAGAGAGAGAGAGAGAGAGAGAGACAGAGAGACAGAGAGAGACAGAGAGAGAGAGAGAGAGAAAGAGACAGAGGGTATGTCTATTTTATTGAAAGTCACTTTCGGAATTCCCTGCTAGTCCAGTGGTTAGGACTCAGTGCTTTCACTGCCAAGGGTCTGGGTTCAATCCCTGGTCTGGGAACTAAGATCCCGCAAGCCGTGTGGTGCGGCAAAAAAAAAAAGTCACTTTCAAGAAGACAGTTGTAATTAGTACTACTAATAACAATGGCCTTAAGTAGTTGTTTTAGCCAATCATGGTTTTTAATAGAAATATAAAGATAGTAAATGCTTTTTCAAATATTTACTGAGTGCTTATTCTGTTCAACATACTGTCATAAATGCTGGGTAAACTCAAATGATACAACTCTGATCTCAACTCTCTCCTGTTAAAACCTAACACCCTCTCCCCAACCCAATTTCCTCCTTTAATTTGATTTTTTGGGAGAGGGGAGGGTGATGGAAGAAATTTTTTTTTAAAAAGGGGACCTCCCTGGTGGTGTAGTGGTTGAGAGTCCACCTGCCAATGCAGGGGACACGGGTTCATGCCCCAGTCCGGGAAGATCCCACATGCCGCGGAGTGGCTAGGCCCGTGAGCCATGGCCGCTGAGCCTGTGCGTCTGGAGCCTGTGCGTCCGGAGCCTGTGCTCCGCAACGGGAGAGGCCACAACAGTGAGAGGTGAGAGGCCCGCATACCATAAAAAAAAAAAAAAGTAAAGCTAGGAAGGGTTCCCTATAGCAAAGGCATTAGATTCTTATTGTACTAACTCATATATTATGTGTGGGGGGAAAAGTGTCCTTTCTTCCGTATATGCCTCTCTAAAAACCTGTCAAAGATTTCTACACATTCGCCTCAAGTAAAAAAAATAAAACTTAGTTAATTAAAATATTAAAAAATGTTTTCAAGATATAATTTTAAGATATTTAAAGTAGTAGTCACTAAAGTAATTTATCTCAAGTATACACTGTTCAGCAATATTTTTTTACCTAAATTATGAAAAACTATAAAAATGCAAATAACAGCAACCTGTAAAACTCTGAGTACTCTGTCCTGGCAGGCCAACACCGGTACATCACGAAGTACTCTTTCCACTGGAAGGCAGATGATGTCATTGATTTTATCTCCAGAAAGGTAATAATGTTGGTCTTTGCAGTCACAATAATGGTTATAGATATAACTTGCACTGAGAAAAAGGTCTGAGCCAGATATGTGCCTGAGAATATTAAAAGTAATTTAAGATATCAATATAAGATTCAGGAAGCTCCTGAATTATTTTCAGAGATGAAAATAAGTTTATTTATATACAGTTTACTATCATTTTATCACAGACTCAGAGGACACTTTTTGTTTGTTTTCGTTTCCCCCACTTAATTTCTAGCCTTTTGGTAAAGCATTGATATTGAAAGCTGAAACTGAGGTTCTACAGGCCTCAGGCTTCTCAAAAATTGAGCTCAGAAGAACCGAAAACAAAGACAAGATAATGGTAATATTCATTGCCTATATCTGAAGACAATTACTATATCAAAAAGTAACTTTTTTGAATGTGTACTATAGGCCAAGCACTGTCCTAAGTGACACATGTGTTAGCTCAATCCTCATAACTTTATAAACTTGGGACCATTATTATCCCTATTTAAGGAGAATAATAAAATGTTAAGTAACCTGCATAAAGGCACGGAACTAGTAGACAGTAGACTGGATTGCAACTCAGTTTTTAACTCTACAGTTAGCTTTCTTACTACCACACTGAATAGAATAAGGCTATTTGAACTGAATCTACTTGAAACTAAATAACAAACAGTGGGAAAAAAGACTTCACTAGAATTTTAACTTGAAAAAAGAAATAATAACTTCATTTCAAATTATATTTAACAAAATTTAGATAAATAATCACAACTATGTTAAAATTCTTATAATGAATCAAGTTTCCACTGCGGAGCTAAAATTTTTGACAAAAATTATATACTAGTATATTATCATCACTTCTAGATAGCTATCACCACGTGATCATAAAGAGGGTATTTATTTGACGGTTTCACCTATTTTTCCACTTCTCCTCTAAGGTCTATTCAAAAAATTTTTGATACTAAAATTATTCCTTATCCTATAATGATCCTCATTGATTTTCTCTTCTTCAATTATTGTTCAAATGGCTTCACTTTGTGGCTCTGCATATGATTTCAGAAGTTCTCTTAATATAGGGCAGACAGCAGAAGCAAGAAGAACTACAATTCTGCACCCTGTGGAAGGAAAACCTCATACATAGCAAGATAGACAAAATGAAAAGGCAGAGGACTTTGTACCAGATGAAGGAACAAGAAAAACCCCAGAAAAACAACTAAATGGAGTGGAGATAGGCAACCTTTCAGAAAAAGAATTCAGAATAATGATAGTGAAGATGATCCAGGACCTTGGAAAAAGAATGGAGGCAAAGATCGAGAATATGCAAGAAATGGTTAACAAAAACCTAGAAGGATTAAAGAACAAACAAACAGAAATGAACAATACAATAAATGAAATGAAAGATACACTAGAAGGAATCAATAGCAGAATAACTGAGGCAGAAGAACAGATAAGTAACCTGGAAGACAGAATGGTGGAATTCACTGCTGCGGAACAGAATAAAGAAAAAAGAATGAAAAGAAATGAAGACAGCCTAAGAGACCACTGGGACAACATTAAACATAACAACATTCGCATTATAGGGGTTCCAGAGGAGAAGAGAGAGAGAAAGGACCAGAGAAAATATTTGAAGAGATTATAGTCTAAAACTTCCCTAACATGGGAAAGGAAATAGCCACCCAAATCCAGGAAGCGCAGAGAGTCCCAGGCAGGATAAACCCAAGGAGAAACATGCTGAGACACATAGTAATCAAATTAGCAAAAACTAAAGACATAGAAAACTTATTGAAAGCAACAAGGGAAAAACAACAAATAACATACAAGGAAACTCCCATAAGGTTAACAGCTGATTTCTCAGCAGAAACTCTACAGGCCAGAATGGAGTGGCACAATATATTTAAAGTGATGAAAGGGAAGAACCTACAACCCAGATTACTCTAGTTGGCAAGGATCTCATTCAGATTCGATGGAGAAATCAAAAGCTTTACAGACAAGCAAAAGCTAAGAGAATTCAGCACCACCAAACCAGCTCTACAACAAATGCTAAAAGAACTTCTCTAAGTGGGAAACACATGAGAAGAAAAGGACCTACAAAAACAAACCCATGACAATTAAGAAAATGGTATTAGGAACATACATTTCAATAATTACCTTAAACGTGAGTGGATTAAATGCTCCAACCAAAAGACACAGGTTCGCGGAATGGATACAAAAACAAGACCCATATGTGCTGCCTACAAGAGACCCACTTCAGACCTAGGAACACATACAGACAACGTGAGTGGATAGAAAAAGATATTGCATGCAAATGGAAATCAAAAAAAAGCTGGAGTAGCAATTTTCATATCAGATAAAATAGACTTTAAAATAAAGAATGTTACAAGAGACAAGGAAGGACACTACATAATGATCAAGGGATCAATCCAAGATACAATTATAAATATATATGCACCCAACATAGGAGCACATCAATAGATAAGGCAACTGCTAACAGCTATAAGAGAGAAAATCGACAGTAACACAATTATAGTGGGGGACTTTAACACCTCACTTACACCAATGGACAAATCATCCAGACAGAAAATTAATAAGGAAACACAAGCTTTAACTGACACAATAGACCAGATAGATTTAATTGATTTTTATAGGACATTCTATCCAAAAACAGCAGATTACACTTTCTTCTCAAGGGCACACGGAACATTCTCCAGGACAGATCACATCGTGGGTCACAAATCAAGCCTCGGTAAATTTAAGAAAATTGAAATCATATCACGCATCTTTTCCAACCACAACGCTATGAGACTAGAAGTCAATTACAGGGAAAAAAATGTAAAAAACACAAACACATGGAGGCTAAACAATACACTACTTAATAACCAAGAGATCACTGAAGAAATCAAAAAATACCTACAGACAAATGACAATGAAACACAATGATTCAAAACCTATGGGATGCAGCAAAAGCAGTTCTAAGAGGGAAGTTTATAGCTATACAAGCCTACCTCAAGAAACAAGAAAAATCTCAAATAAACAATCTAATCTTACACCTAAAGGAGCTAGAGAAAGAAGAACAAACAAAACCCAAAGTTAGTGGAAGGAAAGAAATCATAAAGATCAGAGCAGAAATAAATGAAATACAAACAAAGAAAACAATAGCAAAGATCAATAAAATTAAAAGCTGGTTCTTTGAGAAGATAAACAAAACTGATAAACCTTTAGCCAGACTCATCAAGAAAAAGAGGGAGAGGACTCAAATCAATAAAATTAGAAATGAAAAAGGAGAAGTTACAATGGACACCACAGAAATACAAAACATCATAAGAGACTACTACAAGCAACTATATGCCAATAAAATGGACAACCTGGAAGAAATGGACAAATCCTTAGAGAGGTATAACCTTCCAAGACTGAACAAGGAAGAAATAGAAAATATGAACAGACCAATCACAAGTAATGAAATTGAAACTGTGATTAAAAATCTTCCAACAAACAAAAGTCCAGGACCAGATATCTTCAGAGGTGAGTTCTATCAAACATTTAGAGAACAGCTAACACTCATCCTTCTCAAACTCTTCCAAAAAATTGCAGAGGAAGGAACACTCTCAAATTCATTCTATGAGGCCACCATCACCCTGATACCAAAACCAGACAAACATACTACAAAAAAGAAAACGACAGACCAATATCACTGATGAATACAGTGCAAAAATCCTCAACAAAATACTAGCAAACAGAATCCAACAACACATTAAAAGGATCATACACCATGATCAAGTGGAATTTATCCCAGGGATGCAAGGATTCTTCAATATACACAAATCAATCAATATGATACAGATTAACAAACTGAAGCAGAAAAACCATATGATCATCTCAATAGATGCAGAAAAAGCTTTTGACAAAATTCAACACTGATTTACGATAAAAACTCTCCAGAAAGTGGACATAGAAGGAACCTACTTCAACATAATAAAGGCATATATGACAAACCCACAGCAAACATCATTCTCAATGGTGAAAAACTGAAAGCATTTCCTCTAAGATCAGGAATGAGACAAGGATGTCCACGCTTGCCACTATTATTCAACACAGTTTTGGCAGTCCTAGTCATGGCAATCAGAGAAGAAAAAGAAATAAAAGGAATACAAATTGGAAAAGAAGTAAAACTGTCACTGTTTGCAGATGACATGATAATATACATAGAGAATCCTAAAGATGCCACCAGAAAACTACTAGAGCTAATCAATGAATTTGGTAAAGTTCCAGGATACAAAATTAATGCACACAAATCTCTTGCATTCCTATACACTAACAATGAAAGATCAGAAAGAGAAATTAAGGAAACAATCCCATTCACCACTGCAACAGAAAGAATAAAATACCTAGGAATAAAGCTACCTAAGGAAGTAAAAGACCTGTATGCAGAAAAGTATAAGACACTGATGAAAGAAATTAAAGATGCTACAAACAGATGGAGAGATATACCATATTCATGGATTGGAAGAATCAATATTGTGAAAATGACTATACTGCCCAGGGCAACCTACAGATTCAATGCAATCACTATCAAACTACCAGTGGCAATTTTTACAGAAATAGAACAAAAAATCTTAAAATTTGTATGGAGACACAAAAGACCCCGAATAGCCAAAGCAGTTTTGAGGTAAAAAAGAAGAGCTGGAGGAATCAGACTCCCTGATTTCAGACTATACTACAAAGCTACAGTAATCAAGACAATGTGGTACTGGCACAGAAACAGAAATATAGATCAATGGAACAGGATAGAAAACCCAGAGATAAACCCACACACCTATGGTCAACTAAATTATGACAAAGGAGGCAAGGATACACAATGGAGAAAAGACAGTCTCTTCAATAAGTGGTGCTGGGAAAACTGGACAACTACATGTAAAAGAATGAAATTAGAACACTCCCTAACACCATACACAAAAATAAACTCAAAATGGATTAGAGACCTAGATGTAAGACCGGATGCTATAAAACTCTTAGAGGAAAACATAAGAAGAACACTCTTTGACATAAATCCCAGCAAGATCTTTTTTGATCCACCTCCTAGAGTAATGGAAATAAAAATGAAAACAAACAAATGGGACCTAATGAAACTTAAAAGGTTTTGCAAAGCAAAGGGAACTACAAACAAGACAACCCTCAGAATGGGATAAAATATTTGCAAACGAATCAACAAAGGATTAATCTCTAAAATATATAAACAGCTCATGCAGCTCAATATTAAAAAAACAAACAACCCAATCCAAAAATGGGCAGAAGACCTAAATAGACATTTCTCCAAAGAAGACATACAGATTGCCAAAAAACACATGAAAGGATGCTCAACATCACTAATTATTAGAGAAATGCAAATCAAAACTACAATGAGGTATCACCTCACACCAGTTAGAGTGGGCATCATCAGAAGATCTACAAACAACAAATGCTGGAGAGGGTGTGGAGAAAAGGGAACCCTCTTGCACTGTTGGTGGGAATGTAAGTTGATACAGCCACTATGAAGCACAGTATGAAGGTTCCTTAAAAAACTAAAAATAGAATTACCTTATGACCCAGCAATCGCACTACTGGGCATATACCCAGAGAAAACCATAATTCAAAGAGACACATGCACCCCAATGTTCATTGCAGCACTATTTACAATAGCCAGGTCATGGAAGCAACCTAAATGCCCATCAGCAGATGAATGGATAAAGAAGATGTGGTACATATATACAATGGAATATTACTCAGCCATAAACGGAACGAAATTGGGTCATTTGTAGAGACATGGATGGATCTAGAGACTGTCATACAGAGTGTAGTAAGTCAGAAAGAGAAAAATATCATATATTAACGCATATATGTGGAACCTAAAAAAATGGTACAGATGAACCGGTTTGCAGGGCAGAAACAGAGACACAGATGTAGAGAACAAACGTATGGACACCAAGGGGGAAAAGTGGCAGGGGGCTGGTGGTGGTGGGATGAATTGGGAGATTGGGATTGACATATATACACTAATATGTATAAAATAGATAACTAATAAGAACCTGCTGTTTAAAATAAATAAATAAATTAAAAGTTCTCAATATAATTTTTATCAACTTAATGAAATTCTAAATCTCTTACAAGATTTGAAATTTCATTTTCAAATCCATCTGCTTTATAAGCAGGGAAGGATTAATGAGTGGTAATCAATTTTATAAGTGGTCAGTTTTCTTACTGAATATTTTCAAGTTCTAATCTTGTTTTCCCATGCAACCTTATCAATGTGGTGATTCAGATAATAAATTTTCAAAAACTGAGTAAAGAACCTTTCCATCCTACCTCCGCCACTCCAGTAAAAACATTTAAGAAACTAGCTAAAGAGACTATTTGCTGGGAAACTCCTTTCTGAATGTGGAGGTATGCTAATAATTAGCTACTTTGGTTTTAGTATTTCACAATTACCACTGGCCATGCGTATCTAGAAAAGCATTTCTAGAAATGAATGATATTCTTATTAAGCCACTGAAATTACTTCCACTTGCCACTGTTTAATTCTTATCTAATCTCACCAAACCTAAGTTTTACAGCCCAGACATCAGGACACATGCTGTGCATTATACAGAATTACACAGGACAGCTATACATTAATAGAATTCTGGATCAGTAGTTTCCAAACCAAGGTCTGGCTTCTTATATAACATGGCTGCATAGGATTCAAATGAAAAACTGTTATTTTAACCCACTCCTAATAATTCTGATTCTGCAGGTATGAGGTAGTACGAGGAATCTATTGTTTAAAGCTTCCAAGGGATTCTCCTAAGTAGCAGGTTTGAAGGACAGTGGATAAACTTTAAAGCCTCTTCCAGTTCTCCATGATTCAAAAACTAAAATTTTAATTGCAAAATTTCATATAGCAGGAAGCCATTAAGGAAGCTATTTTTCACTTAGAGTCTTACCTGACTCACCTGAAATTACACCTTTTTGGTAGTCATTAACTTTGATGGCCAGGCTTTTGACAAAATGATGCTACCTCAAAATCAGAACTACCAGAGACAGCAAAGCAACACGAACCTAAATATCTGGAGATTTTCTTTCACTTCTTTTATACTTTGATCATGAATCATAACAGAACTAACTAGTCAAAAATGAAGCTATAAATACTATAAATGTCTTAAAAAGATAAGATTTCAACACCCAATTGATTTTGTATTGACTCCAGGTCAAATTTAATTTCCGACTAATAAAGTATCTTTAATTATTTCCCAGATAACCTACTAAGATGTGATACTTAATCTGATGTTTGTCACCTATCCAAAATATTGTAAATGGATATGTAAAAATAAAAAAGAGAATAAACATACATAGCTTTAATGCTTTCAGTGAGGTTTGTTTCAAAAGAGAGAAACTGTTTTCCTCTCTTTGTGAAGCCTCTAATTTCAGATCCTGCAGCAATAAAAATTTTCTCCTGGGGCGTGTTAAGAACCCCTCCTAGTTCCAATCTGGCAATCTTCTGCCCAGGTAAAGTCTTGAACACTGTCTGCAAAAACCATTGAGGAAAAAATTAAGTACACAAATTTATTCCAAGTATTTTCTTTTACCATAAAAAATGCTGTGATTTTAAACTTACAACATATTATAGTTCTAAATAGGAACACCTTTAGATACAAATGTATCCAGTGGTCTTCTGGGTTTTTTGCTAAATATCTTCAAACTTTGCAACGTTTATTCCCACTCACATTGCATTTCAATGACATTATTAAAATCTAAACTCTTGCAACTCAAAGTAGGGTTCGCTAAGCAGCAGCATTAGCATCACTTACCTTATTAGAAATGCAGACTCTCAGGCTCAACCCCAGATCTACTGAATGAGAATCTGCATTTTACCAAGATTCCTCAGCTGGTTCCAGTGCACATGTTTTTATACCTTAATCATCTTTTTAAAACTAATCTCTCCTGGTTCCCTTACAATTTTATAAATTTTAGTAGTATAAATTAAGGACTGTAGAATTTACTGAAAACCTGAGCATATAACTTCATATCTCTCTATTTAATTGGAAACATTTGCATCCTTAGTTTATTCCTCATTATCTTCTATATTATTATTGGCATCAGTTTCTTCCCTTCACCGCCAATGACTTATACACAGAGAATAAAATATCTGGAAGGGTATATGAACAATGGAAACACTGAGTTTCTGATAATTTTTACCCTCTTCATCTTTTTGCAAATTTCATATAATGTAGAATGAATATAAGAGTTCACATCTCAGACCCATCACTTGTAAACTATGATCTGGGAATATGATAACATAAAACTCACTTCCTTGGTTAGGCTATATTAAGTGGCAAAGGTGATGTGACGGTCACGTCCATGTTACACTGTTATATAAGACTCCATCTTAGCAGACTGGACAGATTTCCCTGTTGGCCTGAAGAAGCAGTTCACCATGTTGTGCGAGGGCCTGGGAGAAGAGCTCATGGCAAGGAATTGTGGTGGGCCTCAGGACGCTGAAAGCAGGCCCTGGCTTACGGACAGCAATAAAGTGGGGACCTCAGTCCAACAACAGTAAAGAACTGAATTCTTCCAACAACTACATGGGCTTGGAACAGGACCCTGAGTTCCAGAAAGAAATAGAGCCTGGCTGTACATGTGTTGCAGCCACGTGAGGCCTCGAGCTTGGACTCCTGCCCCGTGAGATAATAAATGTGTTTTGTTTTAAGCCCCTAAATTTGAGGTAACTTGTTACACAGCATAAAAAACTAATATATCACCCTAGGCTGTCAAAGATGTTTTACAAATGGCTGGCAAATGACTCTCATGCTGCCTGTAATCTCATACTTCATATGACTACTTCCCTCAACCTATTTTTCATTATGCTTTAGAAAAAATTTTAATGTAGGAGTATTCAAAAGGTACACATACCACTGCTTCTCCCTTCTTCATGCCAAAGCACATAACTACTCCATCATGATCTCCAACAACCACCTGTAACAGATTGAAGAGAATCTAAAATTACTGTCATTATGCCCTACTAACTTATATGGGGAAAACAAGATTCTCAATATATAAATTATGATTTTAAAAGTAGAGACCAGAAAATCTAGTAAAGACATCCCCACAAAAAATATCCACCAAAGAATTGTAAGAAAGGGCCAAAGAGAAGGCTATGAAGAGTTGTTATGGAGGTAGCTGGCTTTCTGTTCTGTTCCTACAAGGTAAACAGAACAAGAAAATAGAGACAGAAATGACAAGGAGGCAATTTTTTTTTTCCTTTAACTGGAGCATAAGAACATTTTAAGATTAACTTTTAAAACATTATCAGGCACTTCCCTGGTGGCGCAGTGGTTAAGAGTCAGCCTGCGAATGCAGGGGACACGGGTTCGAGCCCTGGTCCGGGAAGATCCCACATGCCACGGAGCAGCTAAGCCCGTGCGCCACAACTACTGAGCATGAGCTCTAGAGACCACAAGCCACAACTACTGAGCCCGAGTGCCACAACTACTGAAGCTTGCGCGCCTAGAGGCCATGCTCCGCAACAAGAGAAGCCACCGCAATGAGAAGCCCACACACCGCTGCGAAGAGTAGCCTCTGCTCACCGCAACTAGAGAAAGCCCACACGCAGCAACAAAGACCCAACATAGCCAAAACTAAATAAATAAATTTATATATAAAAAAATTTATCAAAATGAGGTTGTGACAGACTTATTTGATATTTTTAAAACTTTTTACTTTTTATTTTTATTGATGTATAGCTGATTTACCTAATTAAATTTAAAAGCTTTTGCAAAGCAAAGGAAACCATCAAAAAAACGAAAAGACAACCTATCGAATGGGAGAAAAGATTTGCAAATAATAAGACCAATAAGCGGTTAATATCCAAAATATGTAAGCAGCTCATACAACTTAACATAAAAAAAAACAAACAACCTGATTAAAAAATGGGCAGAAGACCTGAACAGACATTTTTCCAAAGAGGAAATGCAGACGGCCAACAGGCACATGAAAAGATGCTCAACACCGCTAATCATCAGGGAAATGCAAATCAAAACCACAATGAGATATCACCTCACACCTGTCAGAATGGCTATCATCAAAAAGAACACAAATAACAAATGTTGGCAAGGATGTGCTGAAAAGGGAAACCTTCGTACACTGTTGGTGGGAATGAAAATTGGTGCAGCCACAGTGGAGAACAGTACGGAGGTTCCTCAAACAACTAAAAATAGAACTACCATATGACCCAGCAATGCCACTCCTGGGTATATATCCAAAAAATCCCAAAAACATGAATTCGAAAAGGTACATGCACCCTAATGTTCACAGTGGCATTATTTACAATTGCCAAGATGTGGAAGGAACCTAAGCGTCCATCAACAGTTGATGGATAAAGAATACTACTCAGCCATAAAAAAGAATGAAATTTTGCCTTTTGCAACAACATGGATGGACTTGGAGGGCATTATGCTAAGTGAAATAAGTCAGACAGAGAATGACAAACTGTATGATAACATTTGTATGCAGAATCTAAAAAATACAACAAACTAGTGAATATTAAAAAAAAAGTAGCAGACTCACAGATATAGAAAACAAACTACCAGTGGTTACCAGTGTGGAGAGGGAAGGAGGAGGGGCAACACAGGAGTAGGGGATTAAGAGATACAAACTACTATGTATAAAATAAGCTAAAAGGATATATAGTATAACACAGGGAATATAGCCAATATTTTATAATAACTAAATGGAATATAACCTTGAAAATTATGAATCACTATATTGTACACCTGTAACTTATATAATATATATATTATATTTCAATATTTAATATATTTCAATATATTTCAATAATATATTTCAAATATTCAATATATTTCAATATTCAATCCAACTATATTTCAATAAAAAATAAATAAAATGATCTTTTTAAAAAGTGTAAGAGTCCTGAGACCAAAAAGTTTGAGAAGTGTTGCTCTAATTGAGTGAATACAATAAATGACAGTCAAAAATCTGTTGATTTATACTGATAAAATGTTAATATATAGGAATACTATATTTATTTTGCAGCTATTAAAATATCCTACTAGTTTACCAAGAAATTATAATTGTCTTATGGAAATCACAGGATTAATATTTCTATTAAAATAATCAATATTGTTAGTTAAATGTAAAGATTAACATCAATATATTTAATTACTCTTAAAAATATGATAAAGTTTTTAAAAAGCATTTTCTCTACAGTCTATTGTGTTTTTTTTTCTTTTTTCATATACACAATCTGGTACACACAGGGTAAGTTATTACCAGAAAAATGGAATATGGTTTTCAACTAGTTTGCTTATACTATTTACTAATTGTGCATAATAATTATAATGTCCAAGAAACTTGCTGTCTATAAATGTCCCTTGGTATTCTAATCTCTGTTCAAATGAAAAGAAATTCATTTCCATTTTAGCCTTAGAATTAAAAAAAAACTTATCAATAATGAAGGAAATGTAAACCTCTCCTCTGTCAGAGCTGAAGACATATGGAGAAATCAGTATCTCTACGTTACCTTTTGTGTGGCTCTATATCTTGAAGCAGGAAGTAGCTTCATAGTCTTCTGAGAGGTCACTCCCACCTAAGGAAACACATCAGCTGCCTGGTGAGTGATTTCTGATACACTAATTTGAAGTTATTAAATCAGAGATTAAAAGGACCAGCAGATTCTAATCATAGTAAGCCTCAGTTTTTTTATTGCAATTAATTAGTGATATGAAATAATTATTATCAGCAATGAACTTATTTTCTAATGAAATATACTACAAAAGTCAGAATACAGGAAACAATCAAAAATAGTAAAATTTATGCTATAAAGTTGTCAAGTCAAAAATAATAACGTGGCATTACTGGCAAGATACTTCACACCAAAAAAATATTTCTATAAGCCTTCTTTTACAACTTCATACACTTGTTAAAGTGTGTTTGTAATTTAAAATCTTTGGTAATAGATTATTATTGAAAACGCAACATAAAAGATTTTAGCTAAAATACCACCATGCTGATGAAGATTATTTTACAAAAGTAACAGAAGATGGAAACAGCATGGTTTGCTCAGCAGGGCACTGTCACTAGTGGTGCATGGTTAGGGGAGGAGAATGGGACCAAAGAGAGAGAAACTGGTGGAAACAACAGAGAATGCAAGAATTTACATATAGTATAGGTCTATCCTTTAATTCTGTATTCTAGGGGGTAGTATTAAAGTTTAATCTGTTCAGATCCGTATTTTTGAAACATCAATCTAGTAATGATATGAAGGATGTCTTGGAGGGAGGTAAGCTGGAGGCTAGGAGCTATTTCAATTTTCCAAGCAAGAGAAGATGAGGACTGAACTAGGGGTAACAGAGATGGAGGGAGCAAATGGGACAGATTCGTGAGATATTTAGGAGATAAAAGCAGCAAAATGTGGTGACCAGATGGATATGGAAGATATTAAGGTGGGAAGTACCTAGCATGACTCTCAAGGAAAGTGACAGGACAAACATTTGTACCATTAGCCAAAATAGGATTACTGAAAAAAGGAGATGGAGAAGGAGAGAAAGTCTAGGGCTGAAATATTGAGAGGCAGGGTGATGTACCAGAAAGAACACCAGCTCTGGAGTCAGAGGCTTTGTTTCAAATAGGAACTCCATCCTTTCCGATATCATGTAAATCACCTTCTCTGAGCCCCTTGATCCTCATGTACCTACTTTAGGAATTTTTATCAGGATTAAATATATGTACGTGTGTTAAGATCTGAGAATAAACTAGACGCTCGAAAACGGCTGTCATTGCTTTTATTATGATCTGGCTCGTGGGGTCCGGCTCACAGTAAGAAACAAGTGTCTGGCGCTCGGCAGAAGGGACTGGGTACAGATGGAGATCAGGGAGTTAGAAGCTGCAGCCGGGGAGGAGGAGAAGGGCCCCGGGGAGGAATCCGGGAGCGCATCAGGACATTCAGAGCATCTTCAGGACCTGGCAGACGCCAGCACCGCGGAGGCGCGTGCTCCCTCTTTCCAAGTCCCCGTGGACCGTCACCAACAAGCCGGAGTTGCCCGTGAGCAAGGTGTCTGGAGGGTGGCACCCAGATCCGCTCCTGTGCCGCCGCGTCGCCGCCGAGACACCCCAACAGACGCCAGTGGAAGGATCGAATCCTCTCAGGGAGCGCAGCTCACCCCGCGCAGCGACCGCCCCAACCCCTCAGGTTTACCTGTAAATAATCCGCTCGGTTTAAATTCAGATCCATGACGGAGGCACGGACGCGCTGGGCAGCGCCAGGCCAGGCCAGGTAGGATAGAGGCTGCGGGACCCCAGGCCTCCAAAGGGAAAAAGCTTGCTTCTCCACTGAGGGCCAACGCCAACTACTGAGGGCTCAGTGGGGGATGCAAAGGCGGAGCGTCAGGGCAGCGGCGTCCTGCGTGACGTCCGTACGTTCCTGCGAGAGGGCCCCGGAAGGAAATGAAGCCCCACCCCCTCCCGACAGACCGCCCACTGACTTAACCCGCTCCAATGAGAGGCGGAGAGGAACGGAGGGCGAGCTCCAGGAGACCTGAGAAGGGTGGTTTCCAGGGAGACCGGAGACGCAGTCTTGGCTATGCCTCCGCCACCGCCCTGAGCCCCAAGTCTTAAGTCTTTTCTGTGTAGAGCCTTAACTTGAAGTCTTGGTAGATTCTGACCTGTTTCACCGCCACTAGAAAGGATCCCTCAAAGAATTAGGTTTCACCGCCATAAGAGTTAGCTTACAGCAGCATAGGAGTTCTCAAACTTTTGGCTCTAGGACCCCTTTACAAAACTCTTATAACTATTGAGGACCCCAAAGACCTTTTGGTTATATGAATTATCTATTGATATTTACCATATTAGAAATTAGAACTAAGTTTCTAAAAAACATATTGAAAAAAATGAACTCATTATATAAATATTTTAATGAAAAATAACTATTTCCAAAATAAAGAAAAGTAAAAAGACTGGCTTTGTTTGCAAATCTATTCACTGTCCACCTGAACAGTGAAAAGGGGAGTCCCAGATCTACTTCTGCATACAATCTATTGGTATATGTTGTTTTTTCTTTCTTTGTTAAGTATATAAAGAAAATGTGGTCCAAACTCAACAAGTGGTAGTTTTTGAAAAGTTAATTGCAATGTGGCTTCATTATACAACATCTCCAAAAGTCCACTTGTTAATATCATCACAGATTCCACCAGAAAAGTTTTGAAGTGTTGGAAAGTTGTCAACCTCAGATGGCAGATACAAATTTTTGAAAAATTCTAATTTGTGCTTAAAAGCTTGAATTTGAAGCATTGGCAACAAATGTCAATTATTTTCCTTGAAATGATAGTTTTCCTTCTTGAATTCACAAGAAAGTGTATGCCAAGTATCCAAGTCTAAATAATCGTAATTTGTCAGTCGTGCTTTCAAAAAAAGTTCCACGAAAAAAACAGTGAGTTCAGCTAGCAATTCAAATAATCATACAAATGCTTTTCCTTGAAACAACTAATGTACTTCCGTATTCAGTAGCAATGCTTCATGCATACTTCCCATGTCACCCCACAGAGTATTAAAAAGGATATGTACTTGGACTTCCTTGGTGGTCCAGTGGTTAAGACTCCACCCTTCCACTGCAGGGAGCCCAGGTTTGATCCCTGGTGGAGGAACTAGGATCCCACATGCCACGTGGCATGGCCGAATTAAAAAAAAAAATGATATGTACTACGAGTAGAGGCTTAAAATTAACAATTTTCACTGCTTCATAAAGAACATTTTTACATGAAACTTTGTTTCCTGTCAATGTGTGGCCTTGATCCACGCTTAAGTACCAGCAGTATTAACCAACCTTGCTTTTGTACCATTAGTACAAATGTCCACACAGTGAAAAGGGCAAGTAGCATCTTATTGTTATGAAAATACCTTCAAAATCACAGACCCCCCGAAAAGGCCTCAGGGACCCTCTGACTATTGCTGGCCTATAGTGACCCGTGATCTGATTGAGAGCTGACCTTACTTGACTCACTTTCATCAGTCCTTCCTTTGTGCATACCACACTCTGCCTACAGAAATACTACAGATGAATAAGTGGTTTCTGTGGTCTACTGGGGAGAGTTCACAAATGATTTCTGTGGTCAACTAGGGGAGAGTTCACAAATGTTTGTGAAACAAGAATTAAGCCCTTGAGAAGAGGTTCTTTTTTTTTTTTTTTTTAACATCTTTATTGGGGTATAATTGCTTTACAATGGTGTGTTAGTTTCTGCTTTATAACAAAGTGAATCAGTTATACATATACATATGTTCCCATATCTGAGAAGAGGTTCTTAAGAAAAGAAATTACTTCCTACACAGAGATCTGAGAAAGTTTTGCCTAGGTCCCAGGATATTCCAGACAATTCTTTTTTTTTTTAATTTTTTATTTAAATTTTATTTTTGGCTGTCTTGGGTCTTCGTTGCTGCATGCGGGCTTTCTCTAGTTGCAGAGGGTGGGGGCTACTCTTCGTTGCAGTGCAGCGGGCTTCTCATTGCAGTGGCTTCTCTTGTTGTGGAGCACGGGCTCTAGGCATGCGGGCTTCAGTAGTTGTGGCACGCGGGCTCAGTAGTTGTGGCTCGCGGGCTCTAGAGCACAGGCTCAGTAGTTGTGGCGCACAGGCTTATTTGTTCCGCAGCATGTGGGATCTTCCCGGACCAGGGCTCGAACCCTTGTCCCCTGCATTGGCAGGCGGATTCTTAACCACTGCACCAACAGGGAAGCCCCAGACAATTCTTTTGCTGAGGCCAAAATAACTCAGTATTGAAATAGACAACAATGCCTGAAGATGGTTTAGCTGTGTAGAAATTTGGAGAAAATACCCATTTAGACTCCACAAAAATACATATAAATTTTAGAAGTAAATTGAAAAAATAAAGCCATAGAGGAGATAAAATAGAATTGTAATAGAATTTTATGGAATTTAGGGGGTTGGAAGGTATATTAGTTAGATAGAGCCACTATAATAAAGTAGTACAAACTGAGTGGCTTAGACAACAGAAATTTATTTTCTTGTATGATCTCACAGGCTAGGATTACAAAATCAAGTTGTCAGCAGGGAACCGAACAAATCCTCCGAGGCATTTCTCCTGGGTGTGTAGATGGCCATCTTCTCCCTGTTTCTTCATATGGTCTTCCCTCTGTGTTCATCTGTGTCCTAATCTCCTCCTCTAATAAGGCCATCAGTCATGCAGGATAAAGGCCCACCCTAGTGACCTAACTTTAACTTAATTATTTCTTTAAAGGTCCTTTCTCCAAATACAGTCACATTCTGAGGTACTGGGGATTAGGATTTCAACATATGAATTTGGCGGGGGCTGGGGGTGGGGGGGAGGCACAATTCAGCCCATAACAGAAAGGAATTTGTTTCATCTTAAAAAGAATAGAAGAAACCACAAAGAAAAAACAGATATAAAAAACAAAGATTAGACATTTCAATATGTCACAAAAATTTTAAAACAAAAAAATTTAGGACTTCCCTGGTGGTGCAGTGGTTAAGAATCCGCCTGCCAATGCAGGGGACACAGGTTCGAGCCCTGGTCCAGGAAGATCCCACATGCCACAGAGCGACAAAGCCCGTGCGCCACAACTACTGAGCCCATGTGCCACAACTACTGAGCCCATGTGCCACAACTATTGAGCCCACGTGCCACAACTACTAAAGCCCGCACGCCTAGAGCCTGTGCTCCAGAACAAGAGAAGCCACCGCAATGAGAAGCCAGCGCACCGCAACAAAGAGTAGCCCCTTGCTCAATGCAACTAGAGAAAGCCCGCGCACAGCAATGAAGACCGAATGCAGCCCCCAAATAAATAAATACATTTATAAAAAAAAAAATTTAGGATAAATATGTGTAGTTAGTATCTTAATAAACAGTTCATACAAATATTTAAAAAAGAAATATAATTATTCCAATAAGAAAAACATGAACAGACAATACACAAAAAAGGTGGCTACTGAACATATAAAAATTTGTTACCTTCACTTGTAATCAATAATATTAAAGCAAGATACCTTTTTTGCCTTTCAAATTAGAAAATAAATTTAAATGATACCACTATATGCTGTAGAGAGAGCATGTGCTCATCATCCATGATGCTTTAAACTAGTAATAAAAACCCTTTTCAAAAGCAACTTAGTAATGTATATCCAAATCTATAAATTATGTGGTGATATTTTTAACCTATAACCCCAATTCTGGATATTTAGTCTATGAAAACAACACAAAATAGGTTAGAAGCCATGATCGAGGCATTATTTAAAGTAGGAACCTACGTGTCCAATAGTAGGGGAGTATTGCATCTCTCCACTTTCCGGGCTATTATGCAGCCATTGAAAGTGAAAATAATGAAGGCTGTATAGCAATGTGGAAAGTGCTCAGGACAATTTTAAAAGAATATCAAATTGTGTGTATACTATGACTTCAATTACAGGAAAAGACTGTTAAGAAATATACCAAAATAACTTTAGTCGGTTATAAATTGAAGAATTATGAGCTTCTCCTCCTGTTTTTTTGTTTTCCGTAAGGTGTTTAAGAGTCATCTGTTTAACTGGGCATAGTTTCCAAAGTACGCAATCCGCTGTCCCAGTGATTGCAAGTTTCTGATAAAGGGTATTCTAAGACGGTGAGTACCGAATCTTCCCACCGTCTATTTTCTTGTTTCCCTTTTTAGGTCCTGGCAGTGCATGTTAACAATTTAAGGAAAATGGTACCGATATCAATATTGTTATGTTTTTGTATTATAACAAACAAACCATCAAAATGTCAAAAACCTGGTGAAGTGGGCAGACATTATCTTTTTAAAAATGATGCTTGGGAAGTATTTATAGTATTCCAGGACTGGGTGAAATCTTAGAAAACATTAATTCAATGTTTTCCCTTTTGGATTCACAAACTATTTTCATAGTAGTATATAATCCTTCAAAGCTCTTAGGAATTTTAATAATAACTTAATTTTTTCATTGTGTGGTTTTGCAATTAATTTTGTGTAATTTTTGCATATAAATGTAACTTTAAAGAAAAGGTATTTAGATTGCTATTTAATTAAGGTGGCATTATAGAATTCATCTTTATACAATATTTATAATATTTGTAATAAAAACATAGGCTGGCAATGCTTATTTTCCATTTAAGAAGTGATGCCCGCTGTTTATTTCACATTCAGTTAATTGTGTAAAAGATGAGAGGTTTTCTTTTGAAGATCAACTTTTTAAAAAAATTTATTTATTATTTGATATTTATTTTTGGTTGCGTTGGGTCTTCACTGTGGTGCGCGGGCTTCTCATTGTCATGGCTTCTCTTGTTGAGGAGCACGGGCTCTAGGCATGCAGGCTCAGTAGTTGTGGTGCACGGGCTTAGTTGCTCCGTGGCATGTGGGATCCTCCCAGACCAGGGCTCGAACCTGTGTCCCCTGCACTGGCAGGCAGATTCCTAACCACTTTGCCACCAGGGAAGTCCTGAAGATCAACTTTTAAAACATAGAAATGAGGCTATGACATATTATCAAAAATAAATAAAAAGAGCTTGTATGATATGTTACTTGGAATTCTTTCATTCTGCATCTAGAAAAGGCAAGGAATGTATTTTTTATTTTTAAGTACTGTGTTCTGTTTCAAAATGATGAGCAAAGGTTTCAAACTACTAATTTTAAGCACTTCTCAAATAATTAGCAGGGTGGGGAGTTTTTATTCACAATAAATGAAATACAAAGTTAGACAAAATTGCCACTATATTTTCTCTTTTTAAACATGTCTTAAGGTAGTTGCGACATCTTGGTGTGCTACATCAAAAAAAAAATAAAAGCCAAAACAAAACAAAACCCCCAAATACAACACAACACAACAAAACCCCAGATGATTGCATCTCAGATGTGATAAAAATTGCCATGAGACAAATTTACTGAATTACCATGCACTTCAGTAACTTATAACCTTATGTTGTGGTCTTAAAGCAATCATTGTAAGCATAAATTAAAGAACTCATTACTAAGAATAGGAGCATTAAATTCATTATTCATTAACTGTGTTAAAACCATCAACACAGCTAGAGGTGGTTGGCTGAGTGACTGAGTCATGAGTATACATATCGGTCTCCACTAATATGTGGTACCAATTTGGAAACTCTCAAACTCTTGTTTTAAAAGAAAAAAGAAACATACAATGGAAAAAGAAAAAAGAAAAATAATAAATAGCCCTTTTAGGCTGACTTTAAATAAAAGCAAGATATGGAAACAGAGATCATTACCAGCTTGGAAGATGATATTAACCTTCTGAAACACCTCTACAATGCCCAGAGACCAGGAACCCCTGGTGTAGCATAACCCTGTTTGACTGGACAATGTATGAGACCAGAGAAGTTAAGTGATTTGTTTCAGGCCACACAATTAACAATTAATGCGGCTTCAGTTTCCTTTAGACATTGGCCATATGACACTTTACCATCCCATTTACAAAAGCTGCTCTCATTTGGTTTACACATTTGAATTGAAATATGTTGGACATGATGGGGAAAGAGAATTATCCTAAATTATACTAACTTTGCTTTTTTTTTTTTGCTTGGAGCAGTGTGGCTTGTGGAATCTTGTTTCCCTGACCAGGGATCAAACCCAGCCCTCAGCAGTGAAAGCAAGCGTGGAGTCCTAACCACTGGACCACCAGGGAATTCCCTAACTTTGCTTTTAATAATCACAACATATTTATGTCATTTCTAAGTTTCAGTAGTGCACAGAACTTTTTGAAGACACTGGATACTATTTTGCATAGTCCCTTCTTTTATTTCAAGTCTATGAATCCAAGGTTCTCAACATATTGTGAATTCCAGCAAGTCAAGGGTCCTCAGTAAGTTTAATACAGCAAGCACTTACAAAGTGCCAAACTTTTTAAACAATAAGCCTAAGAAGCCAGTTGAGTGTTGCCTCCTTTCCTTGATCTTATCTGTAACAGAGGAAAAAACTAAGCATAGCAAAGAGGTCACAAAGTAGGAGATATTGGACTTTGATAGTCCTGTAATCAATCATGAGCACCTAAATGTCTTTTGCTAGACAAGTTGCTTTTGGTCCTGTTAAAGTGTTCCCTTCTCCAAGTTGCCCCACCAACTTCTTTGAGCTTTACTTTTAAGCCCAATGTGCCTGTTACAATAGTAAGTGGGTCAAGGACTTGGTGGCCCAGGCCTATCATTAACCTCAAAGAAGTATTAATTCTCACATAATCCTCTAAACTAACCTTTACCTCACCCTTAAGTTACCACAGTAATACCTACCTCTTAGGGTGGTTCCCTAGACGCAAATTCTAACAAGATTTGGATGTGGTGATTTATTGAGGGGATGCTCTCAGGAGAAAGGGAGGGAGGGAGGAAGGATAAAACAGGGAAGAAGCTAAGAAAAGATTTGGTCTCAGCTGGAGTCTAGCTGCAGCCTAATCCTATCCAGAGCTCTGAAACATGAATTGCACCAAAAGAGTTGGCCCTACCTTGACACAAGGGGACAGCTTTTTGTGCGACCACGCCAGTTGGTCGTTTATTGGTGTGAGGAGGGGAGGTCATAACAACCAGACCAGGACAGGGCTGCTTTCTTTCAGCTGAGGGCAATTTCCTGGGGAACAGGATAGCTGGGAACTGTTAAGGAGCCAACACTCAGGATCTGAGAGATGCATGCCCTGGTCCATTCAAGGCAATCTGGGCAGGGCATCCATAGTATCAATAGCATCTACCACACCTTGGTATCACATCTTCCTCTGGACTACCACCCAGAAACTATAAAAAAAGAAAAAATGTGAAATATCAAAAACATACTAGTTTTACACAAGCATAGTAAATAAAGGAGAAAAAAACCTACGTTGAGAGCTCTAGAGTTGTGAAAGGTATGGACTGAAAAGATGTATGTACTCACATGGCATAGATGACATGAGTTTTATCTTCACTCAAGACTCCAAGAATCCTAAACTAGCTGCTTTTAACACTTTTACATTCAACATTTTTCCAACCCCAATCAAAAATATTATTTATTATTCTGCTCCATAGCTGTAAGCAAAAATACCCACACTTGGAATCCTAGACAATACTATGTATAAGACTGAAAGTGTTGTCTATTATGGACACTCCATATCTTTACTGTAGTAATATAAAGTATAGTAACATATAACAATGAAAAATTCAGTATTTTATTCTGTTCTGAGGTATAACATAAAATACATAAAGTTTGAACAATGTTTAAGACAAAATACTTTTAGCATAGCACAAAAGCTAATGAAATATCCTACAATGGTAGCAAAAAATGTATAAAGTTCTTTTCTTAATTAAGTCCTCAAAAGTAGAAATTAAGAAATAATCTTTAAAGAGCTTTATGTAGTTCCATTTAATGTTCATTTTTGTCTTCATTTTGTTCATTTTTGTCTTCATGTCTAGAAAGCCTTCCTGTGTGATAGCAATGACTCAAAGTATTATGTATGTAATTGGCTTTTAGAACCTATAAAACTATCTATGATCTATGATCATAATTTGTATTCTGGTAAGATTTGAGAGGAACAGACTGAAGAGAATTAGGACGGTAAGCATAACTCTATGCTTTAAACCTAGCTGGTTAAAAAAAATACTTTGACGTTTTATGGTCTGTGAAGAGAGGAGGGGACTTACCAGTCTGCATCCCCTTTCCTAGTAAAGTCATGAAGCGTTGTGGATATTACCAGCGTTCAGCTCAGTTATATAGTAAGTCATACACATACATCACAATCTATTTTGTGTAGCAAGTGTAAGTGAAATGTCTTGATAAGGAAAAGGATGTCAATCATCGTAAGCAATGATGGCAAGAGATGCCTCAAAGGAAAATGAAACACACCTGGTGATGCTTGGACATGGCTTTCCAGGTACACAGCCATTGCTCCTTCCTATTCCTCCCCATAGCATACCCTCCAAAACTCAGAGTGGAGCTAACAGGCAAGATATGAAGTCAGTTGTTGATAACTTATTTAGCATTAAAGCATCAGAGGCAGAAATTAGGAGGTTATAACAAACTAACAATGCTGCATAACCCCCGACTTTACAAAATTCACCACCCCACTGACTAAAGTCACATTACTGAAAAAAACCAAATGAAAATCTAAGACAGTAAGCAAAAAGTATATACTTTAGAAAAATCTTTAATGTGTTGTTTTGAACAATTCTATGAAACAAATATGTAATGTAATTATATTTTCTATTAACCCATTTCATTGTGAAATTCTTCATTCAGGGCTCAAAGGTTCTAGGATTATCAGTGATGTCAAAAATTCTAAGAAAATCTGACCAAGTCATAGCTGCTTGTAAAATTTTTTCAGTTTATATTTTTCAAAAAAAAAATCTCTTTAGCACTTGGACAAGGGAAGATATGCTACATAGTGATGGCCTTTTAATTTTTATTTGTATTTCGTTGGCAGTTCAGTTCAGTTGGTTTTGACAACATTTATTGAGCACCTACTATGTACCAGGCACTGTACTAGATGCTGGAGACACAAAGATGAATAAGACATGGTCCCTGTCCCCAAGGAGCTTACAGTCTCTTAGAGGCAAACAGGTAGTGCAAAGACATACAGTTTATTCTAAAATGGACAAAAATATCAATAATGTAGTAATATTGGGCCTTTAAATACAATGGCACGTCATTGTTTGTAATGTCAAGGCAGACAATTAAAATGAAGACCATTTGCATGTGATAAAACAGTAAAATCATTAAGACCTAACTTTTAAAGATTCACATGATAAAGGTAGTTAATACTAAAAATTTACATCATAGTTTTTCAAGTATTTCATACTTAGAAATATTATTGCCCACATTTGTGCTACAGTCAAAGCCATAATTCCAGGTTACTGAATCATTCACATCTCAGCACGCTGGGATTCAGTTTCTCACTGAGTTTATGAATTAGAATGGCTAATTCCTCAGTCGCTTGGCTCTTGTCCTCCAAAAGTTCATAGCGAAGGCTGGAGATATCTTGCTTGATTTCTTTTAATTCACCTACGGTATTTGTATTAAAAAACATATAATTGGTAATTTGCCCTTCGTATTTAGAAAAAAACAAAGAGTGAAATTTATACATGAATGCATTTGTCTCATAACATCTCCAACATAGTTACTTCAGGTGTTTTCCTTTAGAATGTTTAAGGAATGTCTGCCTTTAGAAATGTACTGGCTTTTGAAAAAAAAAGCTATAAAAAGTGGTTCAGCTATGTTTTAAAAGTACAACTCAGCTAAACTATTGTCCTGTGGCTCAGCCAATTTTTAACACAGGGTGATTTCTCTGTTAACTGGTCTATAATCAGAGTATCTCCTTTCTATCTTCAGGGAGTTTGTCTGGTTCCCTGAGCCATAAGGGTTGACACCTATATGGATCATCTCCCATTGCTAGGCTGGAAGGGAATCCTAGCAAAATGAAACATTTCTAAAAATGAATCAATCTATATAACAGGCAAATACTCACACGTAAGAAGTAAACTGAGGTCAAGTTTGAAGTAAGGGAAAGGAAGGAAAAAGGGTAGGGGTATTTCTTAGGGAAGGCAATGGCAATGAACATGGAGCTAAGGAACAAACAAATTAGTTTCTGTGGCACAGGGGATGATGTATAAGGAAATAACAAGCAATGGTGAAATTAAGGAGTTTAGATGTGGTACCACTGGCAATGTTTACATACGCAGAAGTCTCCATAGGAAACTTCTGGCTATTAAAACACAACTATTCCCATAATTTAGCTTGGTAATACTTTGAGCATGTGTAGATTGCAATTAATAACTGGATTCTCTTGCAAATAATTGTAATGTAGATAAGCCATTGACCTTGAAAGGTAAACCTTGGGGCATGAATTTATCTTGAATCCAGGAAATGATTCTTTAAATCACTGGTACTTTAATAGCTTTCTATAATGGAATCATATGTAAAACATATCTTTCATGATATTTTCTGGTATCTTTACGATGCTTTAAAGTATAATCTATGTTCTTTTATTATATAAACGTCAGAACCTTTTATATTAAAGAATTCTAGCTCTTCCTCAAGAATACACACAAAACATTTGATTCTTTTTGTGGCAAAAAAAAGGTGGGGGGGGGCTTTTCCTTTCACATTTGGCAACGTAGAGGAAATAAACTGATCAAATTCAAAATCGCGAGGCCAGTCTTTGGTGGAAGAAATGGATTCTCACAGCATTTAGTATCATATTTGGGCCATAAGCCCAGTGGGCCCCCTTTCACCTCCCTACTACTACATTCTTCTTCCTTGTTTTTGAGTTATGGGAAGCCTACACACTAAGTGTTGTACTTAGTTTGCCAACACAGGAAACACAAATTACTCAACCTCTTTGGAATTTAGCTTCTTCATGTATTCAGTGAACAGGTTAAATTATATGATATACTTTCTTAGTTAGAACTTTGTTCAAAACTCCAAATTTTCCTTAACTCACTTTCCTCTTTTGTATAAAAGGACTTGGAAGATGACTCCTTGTTTTTGATGCTGTCATGGTGGCCCATTGCCCCCTTCACTTAGTTTTTTGTTTGTTTTCAGGGAGGTTATGGTACAACAGATAAGGTTTCTGCTTTCTAAACTAAAACTCAATTCCAATCCTGTCTCTCTGAGACTGTTTCTAGGTCACCACGATTGGGTTTTTGCTGGTTTCCAATCACACATTCTTAGATTTCTACAAACACATACCATTGTATTGACTCAGATTTGTAAGAGATTCCTTGTATTAATCAAGTAATGGCTTCAAAGCTCAACAGTTTAGTTTAGCCTTTTCTTATCAGCGTAGCTCTATCTAGTAGCATCTCACTGGTGTTGAAAGCTAGAGTTTCTATTTTTACGCCAACTTATTTCTCCCTGGTTGAATTCTTTCCATCTCTGGACCTGTACTTTGTCTTATATCCCAGCCTTTGATGAAAAAGTGTTATAGTCCAGACAGACATGCTGCCTAGGATACGCCTGGAAAACAGGTGCCAAGAAGAAAAGTGAAAGGCAAAAGAGAAACACCAGATGAGAAAAATGGGATAGAGATTTCTTTCTGGACAACAAAGTAAAGATTTTTCTGAAGAAATGTGGATTCTGTTTGAGCCAACGTTATTTTACCTGCATCACTGGAAAAATGTTAACACTCAATGTGAACTCCCTGAAACAGAAGTGAAACTACAGACTACTTATGTAATAGGGATTAAAAACTCCCAGAAAGATGGCAGACTTTACATTCTAAGAAATCAGGGCATTCTGTAGTGATAAACTGTCTCTGATTGACAATTTAAGTAACTTTCTTTAAAAAGAAAGAGTTTAGAAATGTAGCGTAAGATTCTCCTGTCAATCTTGGAGGAACCCAAACAGTTACCTGAGATTGGATTTTTTTTTTCTTTTTCACACGTTTTAATTTTAATTTATTATTAAAATGTTTTGTACTGAAATCAGTAATGCCCCCGTCTTTCCTACTGGGATTAAGTGGCTTAGTCTTGCTTTGATATATTATGATGAGTCAAAATACAAGGCAACTCCAAAATCAACTTAAATTTGTTTTCTTTTTTTTTTTTTTTTTGAAAGCAGGGTAAGAAGGAATTGTACTAACAATAGTTATTTCTGGTTGACTTTTACTTTCATTTTTTACTCTCCCATATTGGATTTTTAAAGTATCCTTCGATATGAAGTTTTCCAAGTTTATTAAATTAGTTGTAAAAGGATGTTTCTCAAGTTGAAGGTGCTTACCTTCATTAACTTCATCATTTTCTTTGTCTACTTGTGCTTTCAAAACATACCGCTTTATAAGTCTTTTCATTATCTGCTGTTGGGTCAAAAAAAAAAATTGTATCACCAATGATACACATAAGTAATCTGGATCCTATTTCCCAAAGAGCCTTACATACCTGTAAAGCAAAGAACTCAGGGGAGAGAAGCTGTATGTAACTATTTACAGAAGACTCACCCAGATTTCAGAACCTCATCACTTTTCACCTTGTACTGAGTTTTACTGCATGATCCACAAACATTGCCCTGACCCAGGCTTCATTCACCCTCACTGCCACCCCACTCCAGGGATGCAAGAAGCTTCAAAAGAAGTTAAGCTGAAAGACTTCAATTCATGGCTTCTCTTTCAAATAATGATTTCTCTTTAAGGTGCGTTGACACTAAATTATCATCTATAGATACTACCTTATTTCTCATTGTTTAAAAAATACATAAGTATATGCTCAATATGGAGAATTTGGAAAATACAGAGAACTAAACAATAAATGAATATCATCAATTATCCCACCGTCCAAAGATAATCATTGTTGTTATTTTAGTGTATGTCTTTCCAATATCTTAAAATTTTGTATATATACTAATTACTATATGTATTACATTTTATGTTGTCTAAATACCATATATTCTGTTATATTATGTTTTCCTCTCATAGCAATATATATTGTGAATATATTTCAAACTAAATAAATGCTCTTACAAGATAATTATTTACCATACGGAAAAAATTAAATTGGAGCCCTACTTCATACCATGCGCAAAAAAAGGAACTCTACATGCATCTTAAATATGAAAGACAAAGCTTTTAAATCCTTTAAAAGGAAGTATAGGAGAATATATTTATAAATTCAGTGTACAACTGGATGTTTTTTAAACAAGATAAAAATTCTAATTATAGTATTTCTACTATAATTCTATTATAATTTCTACTTTTCAGATTTATAAACTCAACTTCATTACAATTAAAACTTCTGTTTATAAAGGTACCATAAAGAAAGTAAAAAGGCAAGCCACACACTGGGAGAAAATGTTGATGATACTTACAACTGGTAAAGAATTTGGATCCAAGATATATGAGGAACTTTAATAAGAAAAACTCAAATAATCCAATAGAAAAATGGGCAAAAGACAAACAGGTACTTCACTGAAATGGAATTGTGAATGGCCAACATGTATATAAAACAATCTCAAAATCTTTTCTTGGGGAAATACAAATTACAATTAAAAGGAGATACATGGGGGTGGGGAGGGGAATTGGATGAAGGCAGTCAAATGGTACAAACTTCATTATAAGATAAATAAGTACTAGGGATGTAATGTACAACATGATAAATACAATTAACACTCGTTTATGTTATATATGAGAGTTGGTAAGAGAGTAAATCCAAAGCATTCTCATCACAAGAAAAATTTTTTTTTCCATTTGTTTAATTTTGTATCTATATGAGATGACTGATGTTCACTGAACTTATTATGATAATCATCTCATGATGTATGTAAGTCAAATCATTATGCTGTATACCTTAAACTTATACAGTGCTGTATGTTAATTATATCTCAATAAAACTGGAAAAAATTGATACAATTTTATATCTGAAAAGGGAAAAATTAATAAATCTTATAATGCCAAGTGTTGGAAAGGATATGGATCAATGGGACTTTTGTACTTCACTGGCATGAGTACAAGTGCAGTAGACCACTTTGAAAAACAAGTCGGCATTATCTTTTTGTAATTGAAGTACAGCTGATTTACAACATTATATTAGTTTCAGGTGTACAACACAGTGATTCAATATTCTTATAGAGTACACGCCAGTTAAAGTTGTTATAAAACAATGGCTATCTTTCCCTCTGCTGTACAATATATCCTTGCCGCTTATTTTATTCATAGTAGTCTGTACCTCTTCATCCCCTATCAATTTGGCATTATCTTTTAAAGTTGGACACTTGCACATCCTTTCACTCAGAAAGGCCACTCCTTGGTATAGGCCCTAGAGAAACTTAGCACATGTGGACCAAGAGACAGACATAGACAAGGTTTATAGCAATCTTGTCTGAGACAGCAAAAAACCTGGAAACAGTCCAAACAAATACCAACAGAAGAATAGACAAATAAATCATGGTATGTTACACAGTGTAATGTCATTCTGTTCACTAATGAAATTAATTAATGCAGTTAATGAACCATGGCCACACACAACAGTATGGATGAATCTTAGAAGCATAAATGTTGAATGACAAATTCAAGTTGCAAACTTCACAAAGTATGAAACTATCCTTATAAGGTTACTAAATAAAAGTAAATCCACATAATGCATTTTTAGGACTATCTATATTTGTGATAAACCTATATTTGAAAAGAAAGCCAAAGCCAGAGGATGAGAAACCCAGACTTCCAGATAGTGACTACCCCTTAGGTGGAGGCAAGGGTGTGGCCTAGGGAGGGGCACCCATGCAGAGGCAGTGGACAGATAATGTTATCCCTCTCATGGAAGTGGTGGCTTCCTAGGTATGCATGTAATTATACTTCATAATTGACGTGCTGCACATATTCTTGTGCATATATCAAGCATTAAAAACACAATAAAGAAAAGAAAAAAAAGTTCTAACTGAAATGCAGATATAGTGAGGGTGGAAAATGTACCTCAGTTTTAAGAAAGTATGAATTATGAACCAAAGTGACCCACTAGATGCCAAGGTCAAGTAAAAAGGAGAAATCTAGGATAATTCAAAATGTCTGTCTCAGAGAATAATGACAGATTGAGAGGGAGCCCATGCTATCAAAAAGGAAAAGCCCATTTTATCAGTCATAATAAAATATGTATAAAACTTGTTGAGCTGTGTGGAATCTGGACCCCAGAACAGACCTTAGGCAGGACTCATTCATTCATTCACCAAATATTTTTAGTGAGCGCCAGCTCTGTGCCAGGTACCATACTAGGCACTGGAGATGCAACAGTGAATACAATCCCTGCTCCAACGAAACCTCACTGGGACAATTCACTGTGGGTGGGATATAATTAAGTTTTGGGGACAATGCAGGCATATTCCTATAGAAAGAAAAAACAACGAAGTGTTTATCAGTGAAAAGCAGCTTGAAAGGCGGTAATACAAATCAGTGGGAAAGAAAAGGCTGCTCAACAAATAGGGCCTAGACAATGGACTATCCTTACAGGGAAAGTTAAAATTAGACCTTCCTCACACCATATATTAAAGAAGAGAGCCAAATGCACGAAAAATCTAAATGTGAAAAGCAAAAACTTTGAAAGGAATATGGTAATGTTTCTTGAGAAAGCTAACAGAAAGGATAAGCCATAAGGAAAATGTTGATACATCTGACCATATTAGGACAATTTAAAACTTTCATACAAGGAAGAATATCAATAACATGTAATCTTATGTCAGATGGGATTTTTCCTGCTGTCCTGGAATTGTTGATAAACCCAAGACTGATGAAAAAGGATGCTAAGTACCAGGTCAGCCACCATGGTCTAAGACCACGTTGGCCCCTGCAGCTGGAGCCATCCACCTCCCCTCAGGGCTTACTGAGACTCACTAGACCAGTATTGAACTTACCAACTACTTTCTCCTCACCTCACATTAGGAAAGAGAGTGAGACATGGGAGGGATCATGGGCTTTGCGGGGAGAGAGGTTATTCTCTCCCTTACCTGTGTGGAAGGAAGAAGGTGCAGCCCGCCTCCTAGAAGCGAAGGGAAGAAGGAAATCCAAGGCAATGTAAAGTTTAGGGTTGCCTGTACGAAAGGGAGCCTGGCATCCTGCTTCCAATTAGATGGCTGTTCTAGCAGGCTTGCTGGCCTGATCCTGGTAATTTAGTCAGAAAGGAAAAAGAACTGTGATAAGAGAGGAAGAGCCATTGGGTCAACCTGTACTCTCAATATTTGACAAACAGAGACAAATTTCCACTATGTTGGGTAGAATACACAGCAGTGGAAAACGAAAATCTTTTCAATAAATGGGGCTTGGACAATGGGCTCTCCTTATGGGAAAGGTGAAAATTAGATCCACACCTCAAGTGAGAGCCAGATCTCTGCATCAGGGAGCTGTGCATCACCTTCTCAAACCCTTTAAACATGCCCCCGCCCAGTTAGACAGGTAGCAGTTTGGTGACGGCCACAAGCAGGACATCAGGATTTGATCAGTGTTAGAGCACTAGTGACGAACAACAAGGAAGAGACTGCAATCTGCAGTTAACTCAAGGGAAAAATGTTTACCTTTCAGCTTCTTCCCCTTGCCTCGCCACATAGCACAGGATGAACACCTAGAAGAGCTAACAGGAGGAGGTGTGGACAAAACAGACCACAGCCTTCAGCCACTGGAGTCACCTTCAGAGGTTTAGCTTGTGCTATAGGAGTGAGGAGGAGAAGAGTGCTAGATTGATTTGGAGAGTTTTTCTTTTTCTTTCTTTCTTTCTTTCTTTCTCTGTTTCTCTCTCTCTTTCTCCCTCTTTTTCTCTCTCTCTCTCTCACTCAATAATTTTTATTTATTTACTTATTTATTTACTTATTTTTGGCCATGCAGCATGGCCTGCAGGATCTTAGTTCCCCCACCAGGGATTGAACCCCGGCCCTCAGCAGTGAAAGCACCAAGTTCTAACCACTGACTGCCAGGGAATTCTCAAGTTTCAAAATAAACATAACTATCTCTTTAATTACAAACGTGAGACTTTCTAATAACCCAAAGTCACTGGAAAGTTATGGAGCCTTGACAAGGTGTTTTAAAGGGCTCCTCCATTCAGTGGAAAAGAAGAGTTCAAAATAAGACAGTTAGTGGGAAATTATTGAAAACAAAGTCACTTTCATACATTCACAGGCTGCGACTCCTTAGTGAACCATTACATGAAGTTAAAAGACAAACCAAAGAGGGAGAGAGGATGCTTGCAAAACATACTGACCAAGAATCAGTATCCAGGACATGATAGAATTTTGACAAGTCACTAAGGTAAAGACAAACAGCCAAGTAGAATTAGGAAAAAGAATTTAAATTCACAAGAAAGGAAAACTGAATGACCAACAAATGTATGAAAAGATGTTCAATCTCATTGGTAATCAGAGAAGAGTACATTTAAAAAATTAATACCAATTCACACATAAACGTTTGGCAAACAGTTTTTCTTTTGAAAAAAATTCAAACGCACAGAAAAGTTGAAAGTAAAATAAAGTGACTTCAGACTTTTCACCTTGATTCACGAATGTTAGAAATTTGCCACATTTGCTTTATCTTGCTCCCTGTGTCTATTATGATTATATTGCTAAAGCATTTGAAAATAATTTTCAGACATCATGTCATTTTAACCCTAAATATTTCCATGAGTATCTTCTAAGAATGTTCTCGTATATAACCATGCTACAATGATCAAACTTTAGAAAAATTAACATGGATCAAACTGTCTAATACATAATCTATATTCTGTCTCATTTTCCCAATCAAGGATCACATGTTGCTTTTAGATGTCATGTATCTTCAGTCTCCTTTAATCTGGAACAGCTCCTTGGCCTTTCCTTGTCTTTCATGATGCTGACGTTTTTGAAGTATAAAGGGGAGTTGTTTTGTAGTTTGCAAAATTTAAAAATTCTGATAATACCAAGTTCTTGTGAGAACATTGGGAAACTCTTATACCCTGTTACTGGAAATAGAAATTGATATTACCACTCCCAGGTACACAACCCGGAAAAACACTTACAAATGTGCAAAAGGAGACATTTACTAGAATGTTCAATACAGCATTATTTATAATAGGCAAAAATGGAAAATAAGCTAAATTTTCATCAACAGAGGAATAAACAAAAATTGTGTATTCATACAATGGGATATTATAGAGCAGTTAGAATGAAAAACAAGACATATGTGTATCAATATAGATAATTCTCAAAAATATAAAGATAAGTGAAAAAACCAGAATATGTAATGTTATTTATATATATTTCAAAACCACATAAAACTAGTATCAATACATAATGGTATGAATATACTTATGTAAATAATAAAGTATACGTGGGAAGAACATACAAGAACTTCAAGATAGTGAAGATCGCTGGGGAGGGATGAAAGCCAATGTAATAGAGTAAGGGTATTTTAGTTGTATCAAAATTTCCTTACAAAAAAGATCCGAAAAGAATATGGCAAAATGTTAATATTTATTAAAGTAAGATGGTAGTGACATAGATGTCCAAGAGGACATTTTGTGATACCTTTCTGTGTTTGAAATAGTCCATAATCAAAATTTAAAATCTAATAAAATAAAAACAATTAAAATACTCTTATAAATAGGTTTTTAATGCTGCCTAGCAAATCGATGTGCCTCGCTAGCCTGGGCATTCATTCCATCTTCAGTAGCCAACAGTCATTCAGTCATGATAAACAAATATTTTTCACTTTTACAAACAAAGCTGTAAAAACTTCATGTTGTAGAGAAACTGAGAATAACTCAGGGCTTATAAGGGTCTTATTTAGTATCATTCAGAAGTGCATTATTTAGAAATACTATCTCCAGAAAAAATGAAACTTCTAAAAATTTAAGTGAGGCAGAAGATTGGAGTCAAAAACCAATGAATTTGAGGGGCTTCCCTGGTGGCGCAGTGGTTGAGAGTCCGCCTGCCGATGCAGGGGACACGGGTTCGTGCCCCGGTCCAGGAGGATCCCACATGCCGCGGAGTGGCTGGGCCTGTGAGCCATGGCCGCTAAGCCTGCGTGTCCGGAGCCTGTGCTCCACAATGGGAAAGGCCACAACACTGAGAGGCCCGTGTACCGCAAAAAAAAAAAAAAAACAAAAAAACTATGCATTTGAATGTAGGCCTTTATTTACTAGCTGAGTGAATTAAAGGTGCTTAAACTCTTTAAGCTTCCATTTCCTCATTTATAAAATGGGGGTAATAAAACTCAACTAATAAGTTGTACAGATTAAATAATCAAATGCATGTAAAAAGCATAGTTCCTGCTTAGAAAAGGACAGCTCTTCTTGGTATTATTTATAAAGTTTGAGGACTAAGATACTGCTACCCATATTCCCTAGTATAATACTCTAAAACATTTATGTAACATTATTCAAAGCCACACTTAGAAAGTCTATGAAAACTTACATTTACTGCCAGAAGGGACAATAACAGGAAAATAAAATATTTTAAACATTCATATAGTGTTCAAGTTCCCTAGAAATATCCTGAACAAAACTATTCAGATTAAATTCCCTCATTGAAGGGAAAAGAAGAAGGCATATTCATCTCCATTTCATCTTTAACCCGCAGGGAAAATTGTAGTTATAGGCTTAAATTTTTCCCTTCTAAATTTGATGTGTTTTAAGCTTTCCATGCATCCCACAAAAATGTTCACCTTAATATTTATAGCTTAAATGTACTTTTCTACCACTGCACCAAGTTGGAGTCTCTCTAAAAGGCAAGAAGACACCTGCTATTGGGCTGAAACCAGTTTCCCCACATATGACACTACCTGGTAATTGTCCATCCCTTAGTTCATGTTGGAAAGATAACTGATGTGAATTCCAAAATGATTTGCAGCTCAAAGAAAGTGCAAAGTTTAGCCATTTCCATTCTATTAGGTAGCTTGTCTGGTGAACCCAAGGCAGTATTGTATAGCAGTTGAGAAAGTGGGCTACAAGGACAAATAGCTTGGATTCGAGTGTGTTTTGAGTTATTTACAAGCAATCAAATCTTGGTGACAATCTGTGTAGTGGAAATGTTAGCATCTATCTTGTAAAAGATAATACAAGTTAATTACATAGAAGGTGCTCAATTAATGTAACTATTATTCCTTATTATCATTTATGTTTCTTTTATAAAGAAAATTTTGATTAACCCATCTTAATAATGCTGGTACTGTAGGCAAAGATCATGAAACTTGTGAGTAATAAGTAAAAGTATCATTTAAAATATTATCTTTACCTCAATTTCTGATGGATTCTTTAATCAAAGCCAGTACCACAAATTAAATCAATCAATAACAGAATCATCTTCTTTCCCTCTTGGTCAAATTGCTAACTAATGCAACAGAAGTCTATAAATTAACTTCCATATTCCACAGACTTCCAGAAATTATCCATATTTCTCAATATGAGCATGTGAGTCACTGTTTAAGGAAGACATTGTAATATTATTGAGTGGACTACGGATTTCCTCTATCCAAGGTGTGGAAAGCTTGGTCCTAGTTACCTCAAACATTATCTCTTGCAAACAAATCCAAGTTCATTTCTCAGCCCTCCATTAAGACTGGGAGAAGGAATGAGATTTGGATGGTTGCATATGTGTGTATGCCGTGCCTTTCCAAAAAGCATCAAAGCTTTTCTTTTCACTTGCTTATTTTCTACTGATTTAAATTCAACTAACAATTGTTAAGTAATCTATCAGATACTTTTACATTTATTTCCTCATTTACTCCTACAGAGAAGCCAAATTTGACTGACATCGGTAGATTCTATAATCTGAATTTTAGCAACCTATAAAGTGTGACTATAAGGTAATAAGATTCATTTGGACAAACACAAAGAACTTGGAAGTAGAGAGCAGAATTTTAGGGAGGGAAGGGTCCTTGGAAATCATGTGTTTTTCATTTTTTCATACCACTCATTGTGACATACATACCCTGACAGATCACCATTGCACAGCCTCTGAATAAACATCTGTGATTCAGACCCTGCTACTTTTTCCAGACAGTTGGTTTGGTCTATTTTTGGACAATTGTAGCTGTTAAAAAATTCCTTTGTATTGAGCCAAAATCCGCTTCATTGTACTTTCTAACTACTGGTCCAAGTTTTGTTCTTTGGAGAAACAGAGAATAGATTTCCGTCTTCTTCTACTTGATCAGCTTTCAAATATTTTCCTCCTCTGGGTTCCCCTGGGTTCCCATACCATTTTATTTATATCTCACTTATACCACATAGCCATATCCCAAGGTTGTATGAACGTTCACCTACTTTTTTCTTTCCTTCCCTTCCTTCCACCTCCATGCTGCCCTTCCACTCCAGTGGAGAGATCCTTGAAGCCATGGACTGTATATTTGTAGTCTTACAACCTAAGACCATGCATAACAGAGGATATCCTGAATGTGCCATGAAGCTTAAGGTGAATTCCTCATATTACCATGTACTTCCAGTAAAATCAAGACTACATGAATTAGATCAGAGACCATCATGTGGGCCGAAGACAGTCTAACACTATCTGAGCCAGAGGTGTTCCCAAGCCAAAGAAGGTTGTTAAAGCAGAGCTGCCACAGAAGAGAGCAGAGAGATAAGATAAGCCCAGCTTTTGTGGAGGCTTACAATATATTCTCATTTCTCAAGGTCATATTAGCATATCTATGTACTTTTAACTTGAATTAACACAGGTATTCATGAGCAGAATTCAATCATAGCTATCCCCCAAGTCTTCATGTTCTACAGAAAAATCATTCCCAGTTTTTCAAAAAAATTCTTTATATACATAAAAATTACCTCTGCATGCTTGTAATAATTAATGTTAATATAAATAATACTGCCATTGATTAAGGCACCTAAAAATTTTTCCTTTGTTGCCCTTTGAGACACATCTGAATCTCTGTCTTTGAAGTAATTGTCATGGAGAGGAAACATTCATTTGAATGTAAAACATGTAAGATGATGACCTGATTGGTGATGGCTACATAATTTTTGAAGGTGGATGTAACTATTTTTTTTTGCCGAGCCCTGCGGCTTGTGGGATCCTAGTTCCCCAACCAGGGATCAAACTTGTGCCCCCTGCAGTGGAAGCGCAGAATCTTAACCACTGAACCGCCGGGGAAGTCCCAGGATGTAACTATTTTTGAAAAAATGTGAAGTCAGATGGCACTGTCTTGTTAATAAGGTGAATGATTAGCTGAGTTCAGGACTGAGAAAGTAACAAAGCACTTTTTTGTGTCTTATAAACTAATTATAGACATAACTCTTTAGAGATATTCCAAAAATATTCTGATCTGTGATATAAACCATTAGAATTAGTGTATTCCAAAGGTCACCCCTTTGAAGGAAAAATCCCCATTTAGCAGATTAAGATTTGGAATTTCTTTAAGGTAAATCACATAATCACACTACATGAAACAAAAATTCATAACAAATAAACCAAGTGTTATCACTCATGGAGTTCATAACAGGTAGATTTTTATCTAAATGTAATCAAGACATTTATATGAAGTTTGGTGTATATATAGCTGATTGAGACTTTTTCCCTCAGTTTCTCTTTTTCTGCTATCACTTTTGGGGAGCTACGGAAGACTATGCCACAGGCGTAGGGAATTCTCTTTAGAAAATACGAAATATACAGGATTCTGGAGTCTCTAGGCATTTAGCAAGGATCATCTCATGCGGAGGCATAGCCATTTTCAATTTAACAATATACTTAGAAGTTTCTCCACTTCTTCTAAATCACTCAAAAGCAATAAGGAGAATAGGAAACAGAAACACTAACTCCCTCATTAATGAGACTTAGAGGAATCCACATTCTTTTTTAGAAAGGTTATATGTAAAGGTCAAATGGGGATATGGAGAAATGCCAAGAGCAGACATTCATGGCTGAGAATGTCCTTGACCTTTTGATACAAAGGCTACAGAAGCTTAGAATTATAGGGCTGAAGGAGAAATTATAAAGAAAAGCCATAATTGCTAGAAGTACTTTGTGAGTGAGGTGGAGAGGGAGAGTCTGCCTTGTGAACAATCCTGCAGTGCTATTTTTGACAAGAGATAATAAAGAATAAGTTGAACTCACATATACAATGCTGTGCCTAAAGGCAAATTCCTACTAGCCGGGATGGGGGCCCTGGAATTCTCTGGCCCCACTCCAACCTCCTGAAAGCAGCTGGTCCGAGAAGAACTTACTTCATTCAAAACTGAGTAATAGTCAGTAAGGAATCTATAAAACATATATACTAAGACAGTCCAAGAAAAAAGGAAACTAACAAATAGCAAATAGAGAACACTCACTAGAAAAATGCTAAAGAAGAGATGAAAACACATAATGCCATTATTGAAACATAATCTTTTAAAAATAGGGACCAATCATGTCTTCAAAATAAGAGCACAAGGAAAATATGGTAAGTCAAAGTAGGAAATGATATATAAGTTGGAAAATCTCAAGAAGAGGAGGAAGAAAAAAATTAAATCATCACAGAAATGAAAGATATATTTGAAGCAGCACATATGAAGATAGACAGGAATAAAAGACAGGATGGGAAAAAAAGGAGCCAAAGAGAGAAATGGATGAAAAATTCAAAAGGAATAGAGAAAAAAAGATTCAGCAGGCATCTAATCGGTATCTCTGAAGATGAGACCTCAAATAATGGAACAGAAAAAATATTTCAAGGTATAATTCAAGGAAATTATTCAGAAATAAAAGAAGACTTGAATGTACAATTTGAAAGGACAGACTCCATGCTAGGAAAAATTCATGTAGATCCACCTACAGAACAATCAATTGCAAGTTATTGGATTCAAAAGATAAACAAAGAAAATTTGGGCATTCAAATCAAAATCTCAGGTCAACTATATGAGAAAAATAATCAGGCTGGCCTCAAACTTTTCCATATCAACATTCCATTCTAGGAGCAGTGGAGCAATGTTTACAAATACATCAAGAAAATAAAGTCATATCTAAGAATTTTACAGCTAGTTAATATGAATATATAGAAAATAGGAAACAGTTTAGGACATGAAATAACTCAGAGAACGTAGTTCCCATGAGTTCTTTTTTTTTTTTTTTTTTTCCAGTACGTGGGCCTCTCACTGTTGTGGCCTCTCCCGTTGCGGAGCGCAGGCTCAGCGGCCATGGCTCACGGGCCCAGCTGCTCCGGGGCATGTGGGATCTTCCCGGACTGGGGCACGAACCCATGTCCCCTGCATCGGCAGGCAGACTCCCAACCACTGAGCCACCAGGGAAGCCTCCCCATGAGCTCTTTTTGAAGAAACTGGAGGAAGACAAACTTTACCTGACAAAGAGATTAATGGAAAATTAAGGCCAAAAGACTGGTGGTGAGTACTGACTGTTTAGCTGTGGGACTAAAACTAAAACAAATGTGAATTATAATCTTACAAGGTAGTGAAGGGGATCAGAAAATATCACCCGCAAATATATCACTTTGACATAGGATTACTTTGAGCTGAAGGCAATTAAGAAGCAGAAGACACAGAAGGAGCTCACTGCCTTCCTCCCAACTGCCCAAGAACAGGACATAAATTTCCCTTTGTGAAGGTCTTCCCCCTCCCCTCTCCCATACCAAGAGGAAGAGAAACAAGCATCACCACTAGAAACAGAAAGTTGGCTCAGAGATGGTTCTGCACAAACACAAACCTTACTACAGTAACCCTAATCTTCCATTAATTTCCCCATATATATACTCACGTTCCCACAATTTACCACCCCTGGGAGCCCAAAGACATCCTCTTTCCTTTGTCTTGTCACTTCTCCACAATTCATTGCCCTTTTTAGGATGATATATAAGCCTCAATTTCTAACTACCCCTTTGAGTTACTCATCACAAAATTCTCCTATGTGTTTGCACTTTGCATGCATAAATAAACTCTGTTTTTTTTTTCTTCTGTTAATCTGCCTTTTGTTAGTTTAATTCACAGGCCCCAGCTACAGAACCTAATGGGTAGAGGAAAGGTTTTTTTGTTCCACCCCTACAATTCTAATGATTTAACTAGCAAAAGCTGGGAGGAGGAGGGGAAAAATGGTGAAAGATAAAATAAATATACTGATTTTTTCTTATTTTATAGCTGGAGGGTCAAAAGATAAAACTTGAAACTTATAAATCAAATAACAGATATAAGTATGTGTAAAGCACCAAGACAAATAATATAATCCACTTTGGCAGAGACTGCCAATTCTCTTCCCTGGTTTTTTAGCTCAGCACACGGCCACTAGGAATTAAGAATTATTTTGTAGCCTCCATTGCAGACATGCTGTTTGTGTAACTTTACAGAAGTTCCTTACAAGAAGGAGGCATCTTTCTTCCCTATCACTGTCTGACTATATTTTGGAATGCAGATATAATAGTCAGAGTTCCAGTAGCTTTCTTGGACTGTAAGATCATGTTAGAATGAAAGCCAATCATGACAGAGTAATATTATAGAAACAGCCTGGGACCCTGACAGTGGTGGGTACCATACCAGCCCTGGAATGACCACCTCCAGAATTCTTGAAGTGAAGAGAGAAACACATTTCTATGTTCTTTCAGCTATTAGTGGTTGGTGTTTGGTGGTTCTGTGTGATCTGCACCACTTAATCCTAATTAATATGAACACTCTGAGGACTACTTTAAAATGATACTGGGTACATGAATGAAGATCTGAACAAATGGAAAGGTGTGTCACATTCTTGAAAAGGAAGACACAACATTATAAAGATGTCAATTCTTCTTAAGTTAACACAACCCGTAAAATACCAACAGAATATTTTGCAAATTATACAAGCTGACTCTAAAGTTTAAGGAGAAAAATAAACAAGAAAGAATAACCAGGAAAATTATGCAAAATAATTTGAGTAAGAGTCTCTTCAAGTAAAAGTCTTGAAGTAAGGACAGATGTATGTGTTTCTGTGTATTTTGTTTGATTTTGTTTTAAACTATAGTAATTAAAACAATGTGGTTCTATAGCATATTGAAAGCCCAGAAATAAATCTAAGTAGATATGGGAACTTAGTAAATGATAAAAGTGATATTTCAAATCCATAGAGAAGACAGATTATTCAACACACCCAGTTGTGTAATCATCTGGAAAAAAAATAAATTTGGATCCCCACCCACACATTGCATCAAACTATATTCTACACAGATCAAATATTATCATGTAAAAAGTGAAACAATTAGTGTACCAAGGAAAATATGGGTAAAACATTTCTTAAACATCCTCATATGGGAGAGGAGCTTTTGAAATAGGACACAAAATCTGAAGCCATAAACAATTTGTAAAGTTGACTACACACAATTCTAAAAGGTTGGGAAAAAATACCCACAAATATTAAAAAGACACACAACAAACTGGGGGAAAAATTCTCAACTACTATCACAGGTAAAGGGCTGATTTTCTTAAAAGAATTCTTAATTCTTAAAAGAATTCTTAATTCTTAGAAGAATTCTTCCTAATTTATAACAAAGAGCCCATCAAGAAAAGCAAATAAATATTGGGTCTTAAGCATATAGAAAACTAAGCCTAAAAAGATGGTCAAATTCATTCATTACAAAGAATGCAAAGTAAAATGTGACACTGTGGTATCATTTTCACCTATCAATTTGGACAAGACAAAAACCTTTGGTAACATACTATTGGTAAATTAAGGAGGAAATGGGCACTCTTGTACGTTTATTGTTAAGAATATAAACTGGGCTCAGACACCGGCCGAAGCCCCCGATGGTGCACTAGGGAGCAGAGAAGGCGAGTGCCCAGTGCCCCACATGACTCAGACCCCACACCCGGCCCTCAGGTGACTGCACCTGACTGGGAAGCCCCTGACAGGAGGCCACCGCTCAGGCGACTCTGGGACCTGAGGAAAGGAGCCTCAGGACAGGACGCCCGGCCCTCAGGTGACTCTGTGACAGGACGGCTGCCCGAGGAGTGAACTTCCATTTTGGAGAGGGGCCCACGTGTGAGGGAATAGCAGATGGTCTCTATCAGCTGAGGGCTTGAGATCAACAACCAAAAGGAAGCGAATTCCAACAACAACCATGTGCCTGCTAGAGGACCTGGAGCCATAAATGAGTCTCCAGCCCTGACCAGCAGCTCCCGTGCAGCCTCCTGTGTGAGGCCCCGAGCAGAGGACCCAGCTCACCTGCACAGGTACCCACAAAGAAATGGTATCCTAGCAAAATGAGGCAGGAGCAAAAGAGTTGAACATGTGTGAAAAGGAAAGTGACTCATAGCCCATTCAGTCTAGTATAAAATGGGAAAATTGTTGCAATCATTTGAAGACCCAAGAGAATGATAAAAGGCACACTATCAATAAACAATTGTTTACTCATGAGAAACTGCTACCGTGTAGGGGAAGGATAATAAACCTGACTTGGTCGTCTAGGAGCACTCAAGTTCTTCCACCCAACATTGGACAGAGTTAAAGACAGCTTCTTTGTGGCTGGCAGAGAAAACCAAGCAGCTTCGCTGGCGAGAGGATTCTAAGGGAGGAGGAGAAGGAGAGTAGCAGGAAGGAAAACAGACATCAAGAGGGTCTTGGTGCTCTGGCCTGGTGTCAGGCCTGAGCCTCTAGGGTGGAAGAGCTGAGTTCAGGACATTGGACCACCAGAGACCTCCCAGCCCCATGTAAGATCAACTGGCGAGAGCTCTATAAAGAGACCTCCGTCTCAACACTAAGACCCAGCTCCACTGAACGGCCAGCAAACTCCAGTGCTGGATGCCCCATGCCAAACAACTAGCAGAACAGGAACACAACACCACCCATTAGCAGAGAGGCTGCCTAAATTAATACTAAGTTCACAGACGCCCAAAACACACCACCGGACGTGGATCTGCCCACCAGAAAGACAAGATCCAGCCCCACCCACCAGAACACAGGAACCAGTCCCTTCCACCAGGAAGCCTAGACAAGCCACTGAACCAACCTTAGCCACTGGGGGCAGACACCAAAAACAATGGGAACTATGAACCTGCAGCCTGTGAAAAGGAGCCCCCAAACACAGCAAGTTAAGCAAAATGGAAAGACAGAGAAATATGCAGCAGATGAAGGAGCAAAGTAAAAACCCACCAGACCAAACAAATGAAGAGGAAACAAGCAGTCTACCTGAAAAAGAATTCAGAGTAATGATAGTAAAGATGATCCAAAATCTTGGAAGTGGAATGGAGAAAATACAAGAAATCTTTAATAAGGACCTAGAAGAACTAAAGAGAAAACATACAATGATGAAGAACAAAATATATTAAATTAAAAATTCTCTAGAAGGAATCAACAGCAGAATAACTGAGGCAGAAGAACGGATAAGTGACCTGGACGATAAAATAGTGGAAATAACTACCACAGAGCATGATAAAGAAAAAAGAATGAAAAGAATTGAGGACAGTCTCAGAGACCTCTGGGACAGCATTAAAGGTACGAACACTTGAATTATAGGGGTCCCAGAAGAAGAGAAAAAGAAAGGGTCTGAGAAAATATTTGAAGAGATTATAGTTGAAAACTTCCCTAACATGGGAAAGGAAATAGTCAATCAAGTCCAGGAAGCACAGAGAGTCCCATAGAGGATAAATCCAAGGAGAAACATGCCAAGGCACATATTAATCAAACTATCAAAAATTAAATACAAAAAAAAAATACTAAAAGCAGCAAGGGAAAAGTGACAAATAACGTACAAGGGAATCCCCATAAGGTTAACAGCTGATCTTTCAGCAGAAACTCTGCAAGCCAGAAGGGAGTGGCAGGACATATTTAAAGTGATGAAAGGGAAAAACCTACAACCAAGATTACTCTTCCCAGCAAGGATCTCATTCAGATTTGATGGGTAAATTAAAACCTTTACAGACAAGCAAAAGTTAAGAGAAATTGGCACCACCAAACTAGCTTTACAACAAAGGCTAAAGGAACTTCTCTAGGCAGGAAACACAAGAGAAGGAAAAGACCTACAAAAACAAACCCGAAACAATTAAGAAAATGGTAATAGGAACATACATGTCGATAATTACCTTAAATGTAAATGGGTTAAATGCTCCCACCAAAAGACATAGACTGGCTGAATGGATACAAAAACAAGATCCGTATATATGCTGTCTACAAGAGACCCACTTCAGATGTAAAGACACATACAGACTGAAAGTGAGGGGATGGAAAAAGATATTCCATGCAAATGGAAATCAAAAGAAAGCTGGAGTAGCAATTCTCATATCAGACAAAATAGACTTTAAAATAAAGACTATTAAGAGACAAAGATGGACACTACATAATGATCAAGGAATCTATCCAGGAAGAAGATATAACAATTGTAAATATTTATGCACCCAACATAGGAGCACCTCAATACATAAGGCAAATGCTAACAGCTATAAAAGGGGAAATTGACAGTAACACAATAATATCAGGGGACTTTAACACCCCACTTTCATCAATGGACAGATCATCCAAAATGAAAATAAATAAGGAAACACAAGCTTTAAATGACATATTAAACAAGATGGACTTAATTGATATAGGACATTCCATCCCAAAACAACAGACTACACATTCTTCTCAAGTGCTCATGGAACGTTCTCCAGGATAGATCATACCTTGGGTCAAAAATCAGGCCTTGGTAAACTTAAGAAAATTGACATTGTAAAAAGTATCTTTTCCGACCACAACGCTATGACACTAGATATCAATCACAGGAAAAAAGACTATAAAAAATACAAACACATGGAGGTTAAACAATACACTACTAAATAACCAAGAGATCACTGAAGAAATCAAAGAGGAAATCAAAAAATACCTAGAAACAAATGACAATGAAAACACCACGACCCAAAACCTATGGGATGCAGCAAAAGCAGTTCTAAGAGGTAAGTTTATAGCAATACAATCCTACCTCAAGAAACAAGAAACATCTCAAATAAACAACCTAACCTTACACCTAAAGCAATTAGAGAAACAAGAAGAAAAAAACCCCCAAAGTTAGCAGAAGGAAAGAAATCATAAAGATCAGAGCAGAAATAAATGAAAAAGAAATGAAGGAAACAATAGCAAAGATGAATAAAACTAAAAGCTGGTTCTTTGAGAAGATAAACAAAATTGATCAACCACTATCAAGACTCATTAAGAAAAAAGGGGAGAAGATTCAAATCAACAGAATTAGAAATGAAAAAGGAGTAACAGCTGACCCTGCAGAAATACAAAGAATCATAAGGGATTACTACAAGCAACTATATTCCAATAAAATGTACAACCTGGAAGAAATGGACACATTCTTAGGAAAGCACCACCTTCCGAGACTGAACTAGGAAGAAATAGAAAATATAAACAGACCAATCACAAGCACTGAAATTGAAACTGTGATTTAAAATCTTCCAACAAACAAAAGCCCACGACCAGATGGCTTCACAGGCAAATTCTATCAAACATTTAGAGAAGAGCTAACACCTATCATTCTCAAACTCTTCCAAAATATAGCAGAGGGAGGAACACTCCCAAACTCATTCTACGAGGCCACCATCATCCTGATACCAAAACCAGAAAGATGTCACAAAAAAACTACAGGCCAATATCACTGATGAACATAGATGCAAAAATCCTCAACAAAATACTGGAAAACAGAATTCAACAGCACATTAAAAGGATCATACACATCAAGTGGGGTTTATCCCAGGAATGCAAGGATTCTTTAATATATGCAAATCAATCAATGTGATACGTCATATTAACAAATTGAAGGAGAAAAATCATATTATCATCTCAATAGATACAGAAAAAGCTTTTGACAAAATTCAACACCCATTTATGATAAAAACTCTCCAGAAAGTAGGACAGAGGGAACTTACCTCAACATAATAAAGGCCATATATGACAAACCCACAGCCAACATCATTCTCAATGGTGAAAAAACCTTGTTCCTCTAAAATCAGGAACAAGGATGCCCGCTCTCATCACTATTATTCATCATAGTTTTGGAAGTTTTAGCCACAGCAATCAGAGAGGAAAAGAAGAAGTAAAGCTGTCACTGTTTGCAGATGACATGATACTATACATAGAGAGTCCTAAAGATGCTATCAGTCTTAGAGGAAAACATAGGAAGAAAACTCTTTGACATAAATCACAGCAAGATCCTTTTTGACCCACCTCCTAGAGAAATGGAAATAAAAACAAAAATAAACAAATGGGACCTAATGAAACTTAAAAGCTTTTGCACAGCAAAGAAAACCATAAACAAGATGAAAAGACAACCCTCAGCATGGAGAGAATATTTGCAAATGAAGCAACTGACAAAGGAGTAATCTCCAAAATATACAAGCAGTTCATGCAGCTCAATATCAAAAAAACAAACAACTCAATCCAAAAATGGGCAGAAGACCTAAATAGACATTTCTCCAAGAAGATATACAGATTGCCAACAAACACATGAAAGGATGCTCAGCATCACTGATTATTAGAGAAATGCAAATCAAAACTACAATGAAGTATCACCTCACAGCAGTCAGAATGGCCATCATCAAAAAATCTCCAAACAATAAATGCTGGAGAGGGTGTGGAGAAAAGGGAACCCTCTTGCACTGTTGGTGGGAATGTAAATTGATACAGCTACTATGGAGAACAGTACGGAGGTTCCTTAAAAATCTAAAAGTAGAACTACCATATGACCCAGCAATCCCACTACTGGGCATATACCCTGAGAAAACCATAATTCAAAAAGAGTCATGTACCACAATGTTCATTGCAACTCTATTTACAATAGCCAGGACATGGAAGCAACCTAAGTGTTCATCGACAGATGAATGGATAAAGAAGATATGGCACATATATACAATGGAATATTACTGAGCCATAAAAGAAATGAAAATGAGTTATTTGTAGTGAGGTGGATGGACCTCGAGTCTGTCCTACAGAGTGAAGTAAGTCAGAAAGAGGAAAACAAATACCGTATGCTAACACATATATATGGAATCTAAAAAAAAAAGGTTCTAAAAATGGTTCTAGGGGCAGGACAGGAATAAAGACGCAGACGTAGAGAAGGGACTTGAGGACACGGGGAGGGGGAAGGGTAAGATGGGACGAAGTGAGAGAGTAGTCTTGACATATATACACTACCAAATGTAAAATAGATAGCTAGTGGGAAGCAGCCGCATAGCACAGGGAGATCAGCTCGGTGCTTTGTGTCCACCTAGAGGGGTGGGATAGGGAGGGTGGGAGGGAGACGCAAGAGGGAGGGGATATGGGGATATATATATACATATAGCTGATTTTCTTTGTTATACAGCAGAAACTAACACACCATTGTAAAGCAGTTATACTCCAATAAAGATGTTAAAAAAAAAAGAACATAAATTGGTACAAGCTCTATCAAAATCAGTTTGATAATAGCTAAAAACTTAAAATGCACATATACTTTAACCAGACAATTCTATAGGCTTGCACGTTTCAAATATCATGTATAGACGGTTACTTACTTGTATTGCTTGTAATAGCTAAATATTGGCAATATCCTGTATTTCCATCAATAGAAGGCTGATAAATTAAATACAACCATATAATGGGACATAACGTAACCATTACAAAGTAAGACTTCGACAGTCAGTGTGCCCAGCAATTTTGCAGAATGTGCTGCTTCCAAGAAAATCATATGAACAGGAGTACACCCATTAATTGACATTACCATTCATTATAAATTCTTTGGTCCTCATTCTTGTGATCTTGTACTCAACAGAAATCTAAAGATTTGGTAGTCAAAGTGATCAACCACATGGGAAGGACTATACCCTCTTCTGAGTTGGAAAATAGTGTTGAAATGTCACATCCAAGATCAAAGGGCAACAGATATTTTAAAGTAGTACTGATGCAACAGTATAGCCTAAGATTTCATTTGAAAAACAGATTATCAGGAGAAATGTACCAGGTTTTTTTGTACTGTGAGAACATTATTTTCCTAATATAGCACATCTCCCACTGCTTTCTCCAGCTCAAGGTGTATGAAAGTGATCTTCAGAAATTGTGGCAACACTTTGCTTTCAATATCACAAAGGAACTCTTCTTCCTCAATCAAACAAACAAATAAACAAAACAACAGCAAGAAGAAGAAGAAGGAGAAGAAGAGGAAGAACTTGGACTCTGATTTCTAAAGCGCCCTCTAACATACCATTTTCTCTGTTCCGTTATATCCTCACAGCACATCTGAAGAACTGAAGAATATAATTCTACTCACTTTTCTCACACACACACACACACACACACACGCACACACACACACATGAACACAGAGACATATGTGGAACTACATACAGATAAAGAGATATGTCTAATGAATGCTTACCTGATAACGTGTTGGCGGATTGAGAATGCTGTTAAAACTGTGTGATTCAAAAACTCTTGAGTTAGACTGAGTGAAGAGGTTTAACTAGGAAAAAATACAATTAGCCTAGTAAATTAGAATACATTTATTTGGAAATCATAAATATAATCTACTTTATTCTCCCTGATAACTTTTCTGGAGTCAACATTTCCGAGGGACATTTTGTGGAAGCTGAGTTTTATGAATGACTTCATATATTTCCAAAGGCAAAAATTAATGTGAGCAACACGCTCACATTTATCAAAATGTTGGACAGATGTACTGTAATAGAACTGTTTAACTGAAAAAGTATTTTTAAAAGTTGTCTTGTGTTAAACATAATTGTTCCTGGGGTCCTTGTACACTGTATCAAAATGTCTTCATGGCATCTAGAAGGAGAAATTGCACAGAAGCAACTCTATCTGCTCCTGAGCCTGTGTTCCTCTCCTACACTTGAACAGATACACACTACAAGTTCAGAGGGTATAGGGTATCATTTGGTATTTTGTAATCCTAAAACATGAGCCAAAACAAAACGTCTTCCTAAGTATCTTGGAAGTACACTGTGCCAGGTTCAACACTTTGGAGAGAACTGGACTAAGGTATTTTGGCTTTTTTTCTTTTCTCTTTCTTTTTAAGGTTTAACTTTTGAGTGGGTAAGAACAGAAAGCAAGAGGAGACTGTCGTGACTGTCTACCCTTCACGTATGTGAACAGGGCCTGCATCTTATTCACAGATAAGCTGCTACCTATACAGTGTGATTCAAAGGCAGGGCCCTTTATCCAAGAAAATGTATTCACTCCACCACCTGTCTTCCCACCATCATAACTTAGGAAGCGGTGGGACACTAGAAGGGAAGGAAGTGCCACTTATAGGTAAGGATCCTCCCGGTTTTGTCCTCTTTCGATTGTGGCAGGAGCTAACAAAGTTAATTCTCCTATTTGCCACTAGAGGTCAGTCTCTGACTATTGACTGAGGTTAGAGGTAAACGTTAGATTGATTTCTTGAGGTTCCTTCCTGTCCTCTAAACAAGAAAAGCAGAAACATAATTTCTCCAAATGTTTACTAAATTCAGGACACAGAGAGTATCTATAAAGATTAATAAGATTAAAGAGATAAAAACAGCTCATGAAGAATTTAAGAAATAAAATCAGAACAGCAGGGCTTCCCTGGTGGCGCAGTGGTTGAGAGTCCGCCTGCCGATGCAGAGGACACGGGTTCGTGCCCCGGTCCGGGAGGATCCCGCGTGCTGCGGAGCGGCTTGGCCCGTGAGCCATGAGCCTGCGCGTCCGGAGCCTGTGCTCCGCAGAGGGAGAGGCCACAACAGTGAGAGGCCCACCTACCGCAAAAACAAAAAAAAACGGCAGGTTTTTTTTTTTTTTGGCCACACCATGCCACATGCGGGATCTTAGTACCCTGTCCAGGGATCAAACCTGTGCCCCCTGCAGTGGAAGCGCGGAGTCTTAGCCACTGGACCACCAGGGAAGTCCCCAAATGGCAGTTTTTAACCAGATATGGGGAGACTAGGAAGCCAAGCAGCATGGCTCCTGAAGGATCAGTGCTCAACCTTCTTCTGTTTCCAGCAACGTCTCTGAAGAAAGCTATTCTTCCTGCCGCTGTAGCAATACAGGCAGGAGAGGACACCCTAAACAGAACACATCTGCCCCCCTCACATCTCTGTGAGCAAGCTGGGTTTTTTTGTTTTTGTTTTTTTTTATAACAGGGGTCTAGGTAGCCACAGCCAACTTGAATGTGCTCCTCTTAACCTGTTAGTGTTTCTCCCCTTCTACCTTATGACAGTATCAGGAATGAAGCCAAATGTCAGTGAAATCATTTGCCTACAGAAAGAAAACTTGAGGGTGTGAAGTGCTGGAGCTGTGAGTTCCCATGCTTGAACAGCTTCCCTTTTAAGTAATAAAGCCTCAGAGAATAATAATCAATCCCCAGAGAAACAAACTGCCTTCCAAACAAAGTCCATCTCAGCAGTAGCAGGAGCTGCCCAGGATGGCAATTAGAACCCAACCCCTTTAAGACACCAGCTAAGCTGCAGCTAAAGGCACAGCCCGTGGGGAGGAGGCGGGGCAGTAACCAAGCCAGAGCCACAGCTGCTGGGCAGGAGGCAGCCAGGTGCAGCAGAAAGAGTTAGACCTCTGAGGCCGGAAAACGCCAATTCCACGACTACCCCCACACTGGCTAGCTCTTGTGACCTTGCATAGGTGAGTTGTTTTAATGGCTTCATTGGTCTTATCTATAAAATGGGAATAATAATACCTACCTCACAGCGTTGCATGAGGTTCAAATGTACGGCCGAGCACTTTGTAAACTGTGAATGAGGAAGGGCACTGATATTTGTTGAGGCTGGAATTTTGTGCCTCTCATATCCTCCTCACAATAACCCTGTGAAATTTTCTCTCTTTCAGGTGAGACAACTATGGCTTAGGGTAATGAAGTGATTTATCCATGTTACTTTCTAATAAGCCTTAAGCCAGAATTGAAACCCAGGTCTAATGCCAAGGCTCTCTTCCTTACATTATGCTGCTTCTCACAGTATACAGTGAGATATTATTTGAAATCATAGCCAATCACTGTCTTGCAACCTAAGAGCCTTAAGAGCCCATATTCAGGTCAAACAAAGAAGGTTTAAAAGGCTACCTTCTTAAAGAGTAAAATGTAGAGTATTACAAATCTTGGAAATGCACATCTCTTTTAAAAAGTGAGAAATTAAATTGCACTAATCCTGTCTTTTTCCCCAGCATCAACTGAGAAAAAATATGTACTTCGTGGAGGTAACATTGCTATCTTGTGGGCTCCATTTTCACAACTTTTAGGCAAAATTATATTTTAATTTTGCTCCTGTCTGCTTCACTCCCTATTATTTGAGGTTCTGCCAATATCCTTCTGTCTCCTATACCAATTCTACCTCTGCAAATTAAGTTCCTGATTCCTGATACTAAAGAGCTAGCATGGAACTCATCTTTGTTAAAATACTTTGACTCAATTAGTATGACTCAAGAACAAACCATTCTTGATTATTTATAAAAGGGAGCATTTATGGTTAATATTTGGGGGTGCTCTTAAGCCTGTATCAAATTTATGATATTAAAGGAAAAACGATTATTTAGCCCAATAAAGGGTTTCTACAAATAAGAATAATATGCTGGTGGTGAACTATATATACAACCAAGAGAAAAATGTGAGGATAGAACTATTCAATTTCAGAATAACAATTGAGAAGCATGGAACACACACAAAAAAAACAAAGTGCTTTCTAGCAATAACTTTTCTGTTTACTTTTAACAAGTTAAAGAAGTTTTTTTTTTGTTTGTTTCTAATTTGGTAGTTTACATGTAATTCTGACCAAAAACAAGGCATAGACTAAGTGACTTCTTGATATATTATGAAGACATTAAGTATTAGTCTATGAAAGACTATGGAATGGACAGTTACTTTCAACATCTTCTAAGTTCACACATAAAAATTATTGAACAAACGTCAAGAGACAAGGAGAAAGACAAAACATTTATCTTCAGGTCTCAGTAAGCTTTTGATACCTACCCTGGACTTTGAGTTACCCATTCCCATTTCTATATCCTTCTGTAGCCTTCTCCTTCTGCATCTGGAAAAGTTAATGATCCGCATGATGAAATAAACAAATGACTTTGGACTAGGAACCAGACTGAAGGGCGGAGGTAATGTTTTTCCATCATCAAAATATGATAACCAAAGTTTTGAGCGAGCAAACTTCCATTCTACGTCACTGTCATCCTGTGTCACAAAAACAGAAAAAATATAACAACTGATTTTAAAAACTAAAAAAGTCTAGTAATTGATTTCAGTAGGATCTTACAATGAACATACATTATGCTTTTGAAATACAAAAGTGACATATATACATTTATCTGCATATAATCTCTATAGGGCTATATAATATCTAAGTAATATAATTTTCATGATATTTAAAATTTTTTTCTCTTCCATATGCCTCTGTCTGTACCCACTGAAATTTAACCAGAATTTCCTGTCCCCTATCCAAAAAACAAAGCATAAGCACAAGAAAAATTCAGGGTCGAGGAAGGATGAAAAGATTAATTCCTCCCTCCCTCCCCACCCCCTCCAATTCTGCGTATTCAACAATAGTTCTCCGTTCCCCTCCTCATCTACACCCATCCAAGCCAGGTTGTAGACACAGCATATTATAAAGGGCAAAGGAAAAAGACAGCAGCATTCAGATGAATTGCACTTTGGAGTTTATGTGTCTGCCATATGTACTCAAATGTCACATAAGGCCCTCAGTGGCCTATGTCTGTCTTAATCTCCTTTTATCCTCAGTGCTGCCCCTGGTGGTGGGCATAAACATTCTAACTGGTAGGAAGAATGGAGAGAAGAAACGGAGCCGGTCCATGATTGGAAGAAGTTGGCTCAGTCATTTCACACTGCCCAGTCTGCCATTACTACACCCAAGCAAGGGTTCAGAGTACCAGTTTTCAACTCTGGAGGACCTAACTTCTGCTTTGAGAACACTATCTTATGTGTTTCTAAAACACAGATAGAAAGACTCGATGGACTTAACAAACAGTAAAGCACTAAAGAGATACAGCACACTAAACTGGAGTACATAAGAAAATATATATACAGTGATGAAGAAAGGCACCAAATCGAGCCCAATCCCAAACAAAAATAAAGTGATTTCTAGAATACTAAAAATTCTGACTAGATAAAGAACATCGTCAAAGTTTACCAGGTACCTAGTAATTCCTCTACTGGGATCTTTCAGATGGTTGGCTGGCCAACATAGGAGAGAATAATTTCCCTATGGCCAATACTTCTTCTAGACACTAATTCAGCAATATACCCTGAGAGAAGGCAGAGTGATGGTAAATTCACGAGGACCCTGCTGTGCTCCTAGAAGATACTAGAAGGTGTATTACCACCTATCCAGATGGAAAACACAGAGAAAGGCCCTGCTTTGGTCTAAGCCTCTTTGTTGACGAGATCAGGAGCTCCAGCACAGGGCACAAAAGCAGACACAGTGTGCTATTAGAATGAAATGGCAAGGACAGACACAGTGGGTAGGAAGCAGATTTACCTCAATTTCTTGATATGAGCTATTAATCATAGCAATGAGCATGTTGAGTAAAACAACCACCATAGTTACATTGTATATTCCATAAAGAACGTATCCAATATTCTCTATGAATTTGTGATCATATTTGAGCACAACGGAAGTCACTTCAGACAACCCAAATATTGACCAAAACAAAGTCTTGAAACTTTCTTCTACACTGTTGAAAGAATAAGGTACAAAGTAAATAAATAGTTTTCAGTATGAAAAAGTCAAAAGTAAAAACAAGTTAAGGTCTGAATACTGCACAGATGTAAAATGCTATTGTATTAAACGATCATCATAATACCCCGATCATAACAATTTTGTTATAATATTTAATAGAAAAATTTCCCTCAGGTTTTTAGGAACTGGTGATTAAATGGTGCCGATACCTAGTTTTTCTTTACGTTAACATCAAGTGAAAATTTTCCGAGCTTGGCAGGTGAAAGTTGAAGTCATGCCCCAATACCCATTCCTTTTTCCTAGAAGGATGGAAGTTTGGGGTTTGACTTTGTAGGTGGTTTAGGAATTTAAGTCGGGTTTTCTGGAGTAGAACAAGATTAGGATTAAAATTATATACCCACTTCAAAAAAGAGTATGTACAAACTTATTCCTTGCAGCATGGCAGCAGGGAAGAATGAAAACTAACAGAATATCTATCAATAGAAGAGTGGGTAAATAATTCTGGTACATCTATAAATGGATTGCTATGCAGCCACTGGGAAAAAAATGAGACATATCTGGCTTTATGTGTTTATATAAAATGATATCCAAGATATATTAGAGAAAAAATGAGATGTAACAAGTGTGAAATAGTCTACTGTTTTAATAACAAAGAGGGGTATACAAACTCTTATATTCTTGTTTATGCAAAAACCATCTCTGAAAGTAACCAAAAGAAACCATTGCCTCTGTACCTAAGGAGAACCTAAGAGACTGGTGTCCAAGGCTGAGGAAGGGGACAGGCTCTTCACTGTAGATACTGCTCTACATGTATTTTTCACCACAAGAATATATTACCTACCTAAAAGTTTTACTTAAGTGGAAGTGAAGAGAAGGCAACAGAATTAAAGATTCCTATTCTTTTCCCTTCATTTATATAGTCTACTTCCTGATTCTTCCATCACAGCAGTTAGCACTTAAGCCCTCCCCAGACTAATTACCTACTTGTATCCCTTAAATGAACTATGCCGACTGAATTTGGCTGGTTTTGTCATACAACCGAGTGGTAGTCACTGATCTGTGAACCATAAGAATAATCCTTAAACAGTTACACATGTAGAATTCCAGTAAAAAGGAGGGTTCCAAAGTAAGACCTTTTTTTTCAAGGAAATAGTAATTTTTTTTGGTTTGTTACAACAGATGCTAAACAACAATTTTATAGATTTGCAGGTTTTAGTACTAGTTTAATTCAATCATTCAACAAATATTGATGGAGCACCTATTACGTTATAGAAATTGTGCTAGACCCTGGGGATAGAGGGTTCAATAGAAAGGTTCCTGTTCCTGTAGAGTTACTCTCGATTATGAAACATTTGATGATGTGATGTTATAGCACAGATGCTAAAGGAAGAATAAGAAAGACTATTAGCCTCTTTGTTCCTGCCGTGAATTTAACAGCATCACAAAGTGTCCCCACTCCCTCCTCTTCCTTTGCAAACCTTCCCACCTCTAACGCTGGGAATATAGATTCCCTAGAATCCACACGTGTGGGGAGGGGGGGGAGGGAAAAGGAGAGGACACTGGCAGTTCCTAAGCTCCTACTACGGGCAAGAGGCTTTACATAAATTACCTTCCATATCCTTACAATGACCTGATTCAAACCTTATTGTGCTTTTTTTTTTTTGGCCTCACCACGGGGCATGGAGGAATCTTAGTTCCCCGATCAGGGATTGAACACGCACCCCCTGCAGTGGGAGCACAGAATCTTAACCACTGGACCACCAGGGAAGCCCCTACAATACTTATTTTGAAAACAAGAAACTAATACAGAGAAATGTTAAGATACTTAACCAAAGACCACAGCTAGAAAAGAGCAGACGTTGCATTCACAGCCAGGTCTGCCTGATTTTCCAGCCTATGGTCTTTCCACCATATTGTGTTGCCAGGTCCTCACACAAAGCAGTGACGAAATGTAGTGTATAAGATGAGTTCTCATAGAGGTCAAAGGGGTACTACTGTGTGCAGGATCTCTCTGTCCTTCCCCCCTGGGTTCAAACAGAATTTTTTTTTTTTCGTCAATAAAGTGAGTTTCAGTTCTCTTTCACCCCTATGATCTGCTCTATATTAACTACTTGGAAAAATTCATTTCAAAACAATTTAGATGCCTGGAAGGGCTGGATATTCTACTTTAGTCCACAGGGAACTTACTGAAGGTCTAGTTTGTTTTCAGCTGTGGCATTACAGGGCACAGAGGGTACAAAGGGAGGCACGGAGGACCTTCTGATCTCCTCACCTGGAAGGACCACAGTACAGACGGAGGGCCCGCCTCCCGGACCGCTAAACAGCAACGGGTGACAGAGGATCTGGCAATGTGGACTTCTCCGTGCTGAGGGAGCTTAAAGGGACAATAACTAAAAAAGCTTATTCAAGGAAGACTTCATGCGGAGGGTAAGCCTCCAGTGCAGACGCCAGTATGATCAAAGGAAGGAAGTGGTACTACTGTATAGTGGACGGTACAACGTTTAGTTATAATTTCTTTTTCTTCAACTCCCTGTACTGATTAATGATACATTAACATAAAAGCCAATGCTCCAGGACTTCCTTGTGGTGCAGTGGTTAAGAATTCACCTGCCAATGCAGGGGACACGGGTTCGATCCCTGGCCCAGGAAGATCCCACATGCCACAGAGCAACTAAGCCCGAATGCCACAACTACTGAGCCTGTGCTCTCGGGCTCTTGTGCCACAACTACTGAGCCTGCGCGCTGCAACTACTGAAGCCCACGCACCTAGAGCCCGTGCTCCACAACAAGAGAAGCCACCGCAATGAGAAGCCCACACACCACAACGAGGAGTAGTCCCCACTCGCTGCAACTAGAGAAAGCCCGCACGCAGCAATGAAGCCCCACTGCAGTCAAAAAAAAAAAGAAAAGCCAATGCTTCTTTTTGAAATAATAGTAATGGCTACAAAATGATGAAACTAAATTTAATGTCATACATAATGTAAGAGATATCCAGTATTAAAAATTTGCTACCCAATTCTCTGAAAATAGCTAGTTTTATCTAGGATTTCCCTGAGTTTTGATCCACTCTGTGATCAAACATTCACTAAACTCAAAGAGATGAGCCTTTGGAGCAATGTAATCTCACACAAGCACTGTTTTTGTTTTTTGTTTTCTTAGGTTTTCTCCATCCCTTTCCTTTTTTTCTTTTTTTGGTATAGCTGATGTACGATATTACATAAGTTTCAGGTGTACAACACAGTGATTCACGATTTTTAAAGGTTATATTCCATTTACAGTTGTGACGAAATGTTGGCTATGTTCCCTGTGCTGTACAGTACATCCTTGAGCCTATGTTACACCCCATAGTGTGTGCCTCCTAGCCCCCCCCCGATTATTACACGCCCCCACTGGTAACCACTAGTTTGTTCTCTACATCTCTGAGTCTGTTCCTTTTTTGTTATATTCACTAGTTTGTTGTATTTTTTAGATTCCACATATAAATGATAGCACATGGTTTGTCTTTCTCTGACTTATTTCAGTTAGCGCACTCCAAGTCTATCCACATCTTCTTTATCCATTCCTCTGTTGATGAACACTTAAGTTTGTTTCTATATCCTGGCAATTGTAAATAACGCTGCTATGAACACTGGGGTGCATGTCTCTTTTTTAATTAGTGTTGTTTTTTTTTTCTTATATATACCCAGGAATGGCATTGCTGGATCATATGATAGTTCTATTTTTAGTTTTTTGAGAAACTTCCATACTGTTTTCCACAGTGGCAGCACCAATTTGCATTCCCACCAACAGTGTACAAGGGCTCCCTTTTCTCCACATACTCGCTAATATTTGTTATTTGAGGCACTAACTATGTTTAATGGATTATTTTCCTGCTCTTAAAAACATCTTTATTACAATCATTGAAAAAAATTTTTTTGCTTCATCTAGACTTGTTAGAATTTCCCTTCATCCTACCTATTTTTGTAAAATGTTTTACTTACGTGGTAAAAGCAGCATTTACTTTAGCCCCAAGGTAGTAAGAATAAAGTATGAACATGCCAATCATAAAAGCAAGAAACACCATAATAAAGAGGACCATGAACTTAAATATGTCCTTCACAGTCCTTCCAAGAGAGATCTGTAAGGGGCCGAAGCTCTCATTCGCAGGGAGGATGTAGGCGATCCGAGAAAAGCTGAGCACGACAGCTATGGCATAGAGACCTTCAGATATGATCTGAGGGTCAGAAGGGAGCCATTTATCTCTGGCTGCAAGAAAAGAGAGAGAGAGATTAAAGATGGAACTTTCTATTCATTGCTAACTACGTGGAATACCTTAAATAGGATCTACCTTGTAGGTAGGTGGTTATTATCTCAATTGAAACTACTCTACATTTAATGAACTGTCCAGGCACTATTTTTCATGTTAAACCAGAAACATATGAATTCTACATTCGTATGGTTTCTTTTAATGGAGGAAACGCTATTATAAAGATACAAAGCTGACTTCACATTGAGCAGAAGCAGAATATAGTACAAGAGATGAAAAAAGAGGTGAAAACGCTTCATTAGATACAGACTGTGTCCAGGATGACAAAACAACTGACCTGACTGATTTGTCCCCTCAGTTACCAGATTTATTGACCAGCTATTTTATCATCCTATAGGCTCAGTTGGCACAAATCTTCTTTTCCCTAGTTCATGGGAAAACTAGGTCATCTAACAGTTTATGCAAGTAAAATGTCATATTATAAGAAGTGAGAATGTCACTGAATCACAATGGTGCTGTCAATGTGATGTCTGAGCAACACAGCTGGTTCCTGGAAAGTATAAAATGCTACTGAGGTGCAAAAATCTTGGCAACAGATTCTAAATGAGGACCCCCAACACCCCTTTCAAGGTTATTTTAGTAAGTTCAGAGCAGACTACTGGATACTCATTTCCCTGGAAGATCAGCAAAACACTATGTGGTTAATTCTGTGAGAACTGGGTCACTCCCAGAAGGATGGTGCACTGCAGACATTTCCAACAACAACAAAAATGAACATTTATTGAATGTTTAATGTGTACCAGACACTGTGCTTTCAATGACTCTATGGATCTGAGGTTATTATTCTCTTCTCAAAGATGCAGAAACCAAGACTTAGAAAGGTTAAAAACTTGATCAAAGTCACAGTAAAGAGTGAAGCCTAAATTCACAAATTTCCATTCCTCCCAATGATAGTCATTAGACACACACAAGTAAATTTAAATAAGAAGGTACTGAAATAGTCAAGATATATGTTACACACAAATACAATCTAAGCTATTTCCTTAATTATAAGTGGTAATCACTTGCTCATTTGATCCTTAGTATATAAAAATCTTTGGTTGCTGACAATAAGAGATAATGTGTTTAAATTTCACAATGTGTAAAACGTGCACCTTCATTTTAGAGCATGCACTCAGCCTTCTTCAATAATGTTAACACGCTGCTGGTACGTATCATAGTGTACTTATAAAGAGTTATTCCTTACAATCAGAACGCATTTAAACTCTGTGCCTGAGTTTCCTTATCTGTAAAATGAGGGTTAGACAATGATTGCTAAAATCTTTTCCAGGTTTAAGATTTTGCAACTATATGAAAATTTGCTAATTGCGGCTTCCCAATTTCGCCTCAAGGGAAGGGAAGCTAACATTGCTTAATATCGGTTTGCAGTGGGCAAGGAAGGCATCAGTAACCATGCACATCTGATGTCACTGGGGTCTCCTGCTCTCATGATCTACAGAAGCCTGGATTCTCCATCCCATGTCGGTCGTAGGAGCACAACATCCTTCCCAGCATTTCTGCTGGTTCTGCAAAGCTTACATTCTCACTGTCACTTTAGCTCCTATTTCCTGCCTCTGCTGAATTTTTGTTCACTTCCCTCTACAGCAGTTTAGCACCTTTTATTATTTTATCTTCTCTAACCCAGGCTCTCATCTTCCACATCAAACAATCTAGCAAGCTATTTTTCCCCCCAATTAAAGACAATTTCACGTCCTAAGAATATATAAGCATAATCATGATGTTAGGCTTAAAGGTAATTTTCTCCCACCTTGCAATACCTCCTTTTTATAGATGTGAAAACTGAAGCACAGAGAAGTAAACTAATTTGATGAGACAAAAGAGGACTCTGCAGCTGATAACTTACCATAAGTGAAATACTGTATCTCTGGTGGAAGTGTAACTTCACTGAGGTCGCTCTCTTGGACATAACTGTCCACATAGTGTTGTGCTTTTGTTGCCTGAAGGAAAGCCAGGAATCTGGCTGTGAAAGCAGCAATGAAGATGGAGAGCATCCCAAAGTCTAGGACATTCCACAACTGCAAAATGTATTCCCTGGGTCCTTCCAGCCAGAGCTCCTTACACTCAGACCACATCATTCCTGTCACAAGATGCACAGATTACAGACAAGAGTTTACTGCTTGGATAGGGAAGCTACTATTTCGTCCACCATCTGTCCCCACCTATAAAATGCCCCAGTGTAAAGCATGCCACTGGGCACTGTAAAGCACTGATGGACTACAGCTCGGGAAGGGAGGTGCTGGGCAGAGTTAAGTGAAAGAAGAAGCTTCGACCAAAGGAATGATTCACTCCATCAAGTTAGATTTTGGTGAAACATAATTCTACATGTGGCACCAGAAATGGTGCTACTCTTATGGGGGTAGGGCAGGAGGGAGGGAAGGAAATAAGCAAGGAAGGCTCTTCACATCAAGTGATTTTGGCCCATGAAACACTTGGAGGAGAGGAGAAAATTCATCTTTATAAAATGACAATGGTTAATTATCAAATCATGGTGATTATTAGAGAAATAAGCCCGTAATTGAGAACCCTACTCTACACTTATTTTTTTTTTTTTTGCGGTACGCGGACCTCTCACTGTTGTGGCCTCTCCCGTTGCGGAGCACAGGCTCCGGACGTGTAGGCTCAGCGGCCATAGCTCACGGGCCCAGCTGCTCCGCGGCATGTGGGATCCTCCCGGACCGGAGCACGAACCCGTGTCCCCTGCATCGGCAGGCGGACTCTCAACCACTGCGCCACCAGGGAAGCCCTACGCTTTTAACAAGAACAGTTTTCCAGTCATCCAGGAACACTTACCTCATTCCCCTACCCTCTCTCCTCATTTCAGCTTCATGCTGAGAAGGTGAGGAATGTCATTGGAAAAAGAAGAAACCCTTAAGCAGGAGGCCCTAGGACATTATGAAGAAACTGAAAGGGGAAAATGTCCTTCTGGGAGAAGAGGACAAAATATGCCAGTTTAACAACTTGTCCTGACTATGTAAGGGGAAAATATTGTAGCGCTTTTAAAAGACAAGTAGTGGGGCTTCCCTGGTGGCGCAGTGGTTGAGAGTCCGCCTGCCGATGCCGGGGACACGGGTTCGTGCCCCGGTCCGGGAAGATCCCACGTGCCGCGGAGCGGCTAGGCCCATCAGCCATGGCCACTGAGCCTGCGCGTCCGGAGCCTGTGCTCCGCAACGGAAGAGGCCACAACAGTGAGAGGCCCGTGTACCGCTAAAAAAAAAAAAAAAAAAAGACATGTAGTGGCTCAAAATAAAATTTATAAAATAATTAATTGACTCAGGTTAAGGCCACAGGAGTGAATGAGGAGGAGAACCAACCCATTAATTTGGGAACTGAGAAGATAATAAGAAACATTCTGTGTGAAACAGAATATCCAAAAATGACTTTGGATTAGTGATCAATAGATAAACTGGTTCCAATCTTTATTTTTTTCTCATATTGCTTAAAATGTTTACTTTAACATAGCTATTCAAAATGAGCTATTGTGAGGTGAAGTAACATTCTGAAAATGGAAACTCTCCTTAAAAAATCCTCTGAAACAGAAGCAATAAATGTTCTTTAATCATCAGTTAATAGCCACTAGGTTATTTCAGAACTATTTCAATTAAATATTTGATCATCACAATGAGTCACATTTTATTTTTTTTAATTTATTTTTTAACGTCTTTATTGGAGTATAATTGCTTTACAATGGTGTGTTAGTTTCTGCTTTATAACAAAGTGAATCAGTTATACATATACATATATCCCCATATCTCCTCCCTCTTGCATCTCCCTCCCTCCCACCCTCCCTATCCCACCCCTCTAGGTGGTCACAAAGCACCGAGCTGATCTCCCTGTGCTATGCGGCCGCTTCCCACTAGCTATCTATTTTACAGTTGGTAGTGTATATATAAAAATGGCATTTTATTCAGTAATTGAAGTCGGATTTCTGAAACACGGTATGTTTATAATTAAGCTTATGTTACTCATAAAACTTTTGTTTAGTGTTAAGGGATACCTTTCAGCATTATCAAGCTGCCATGTTATTCCAGTATTTGCTATTCTGCTTATCTTACAGTGGGGATGTTGTCACCATATAACGTACCACAGCATTTTAAATAGAACATGGCAATCATTATATAGGTGTTATTTTGGTAGAAATTAGAATACTTGAAATAAAAGGCTTACCAAGAACCCAGACCATAATTAGCATTTCAGTCCATGTGAACTGGGTGGTTTTCACCCTGAAGATCTGCTTGGGATAGTCAATAACAGTGATATTTGGCAACGTGGTGATTCCTTCGAATCTGTCTGAGGCATTGAACACAAGCAGGCACAGGAAGATGATGAAAGAAGCAGCGTGTGCCACAAACTTCATAAAAGGGCTTCGCAGAATTCTCCCCAGCTGTAAGAAGGCAAACACAAAACAAACAAAAAAACACCAAAACCTTTTACTTTAGGAAATCTGGCTTCCACTTATGAAAACTACTATACAGGATAAAAAAAAAAAAAAAAACAGATAAAATGAGGACACTCTCAAAATTCTGCTTTTGTTTCTGAAGAGTTATACATTGTAAAAAGTACTCCTTTTAGGGGATGCTTCCTCTAAGGATAATTTAAGAAGTCTTCAAACTTCATTGTTTCTAAATATCCAATTTGTCTTAGGATGTACTTCATTCACAGATGCATTTCTGGAAATTACAAGGCATATACTGGTTATTCTTATTTTTACGTGAAAGATTATGCGGTGTCAGGATTTTAGAGTCTAGGAAAAGAAACTCCAAATTTGTAATATGTAATTCTTTATAATTGAAATGTTATGATGAGTTTGTGGACTCATTCATTTATAATTGAAATGTTATGATGTTTTTGCAGCACATTACAAAGCCTTTGAAGATTAAAAAAAACTTACTAATACAGAAGTAAATTTTTGTTCTCACTTCTACATATTCCAAAATCAATTTGTATTTTGTATGATATAAAAAGGCAGAAAATATTATAATAAACATAAATATTTTATCTGTTGCTATCCAATAAGAGCAGAGAGATACACAATAATTAAAACCTCTAAGTAGGTTAACTTAATGAAAAGTCATCCCTGAGTTTGGAAAATCATATAAATAGTACAAAAGCACTTTTAAAATTCAGTTTATAATGATTTTAAGGTAACTCTTTTTAAATCCCATGTGATATAATGTCCTTAAAAGCCATATGTTCTAGTAGGAATGAAAAACAATTCTTCCTGTCCCAAGAGCTTCTGCAGTCCAAGAATTAGGTATATTTGGTAGATCTATCAGAGAAGTTCTCTATTCTGCATACTCAGACCCTACTTTCAAACTCAGTCTGTGACCTTAAAAAGTACGAAGGTTCACATTTAAAAGACTGTAACTTCAAACAAATGTTTTTGTATGTCCAGAAACTTAATTTGATGTCAACAAATAACCAAAGAATGTCAAGCATTTCTGGGATTGGACATGAATGCACACAGACAAATGTCACATTTTCCATATTAGACACAGAAAAATAAACCACTCATTTACATATCACTGTGCTGTTCCACAGCTGCCAAGAAGACACACTGGGGTAGCTCATCCATAGCACATAGTGATTTGGGGGGAGTTGCCAAGTCTGTTTCTCCTAAAGGTTGATCTTTGAAAATGTTAAATAACATAAAAAAAAAAAAAAAGCAGCATGCCTATCTTAAAAAATGGGATACATGTGGAGAATTCTTACTATATTGTCCTTTCACCACAGGATAAGTGGTATATGGCAGGTATAAATGTGGGCTCCAGAAACAACTCAATTCCCTCCTTTCCCTTCTCTGCTGGGCAGAGTTCACCACATCATTAGCTGCACTTTTACAAGCGAAGAGAAAAAAGAATAGACTTCAAGATGCCTACTTCAAACTCAATATGTTTTAACTGGGTAAGCTGCCCTAAGAGACAAACATGTATAAATCTGAACATTCCAATTCATTTCCCCCAAGAAGGGAAATTATTTGGGTGGGATATGATTTTTGCTTTAATGAATGCTCTCTCCTTATTTATAGTTTTTAGTCTTTAGTGTTTATGTATTAGCAGAATCTTAAGGTATTTGCCCATGATAGATAACAAAGGAACTTAGCTGAGTCATCAAAATTGATCAAAATGACAACATTTCTGCCTTAAACTGCATGGGCAGCTCAACGACGAAGTGAGATGGATGAATATTCTTACACGTATATGGGCCTGCGGAGCAGGACTCTGCAGGGTGAGACAGATGCGCCAGGGAGATGACGGATTTCCAGGGTCATTTGTGAGTGGCCTTGACTCATTTCGCCTGAAACTGCCTCTGATTTTAACAAAACCAGATTTTAGAATATAAAAATAGGACTGAAGGATCTCAGAACTGTTTCTTCTCCCTGGCAGTGTCCTTTATTAACCTAATACAGATTCTGTTAGCATGATCCCTATTCCTTTCCACATCTTGTTTAGAGGATCTCTTAGGCACAATTAAGTTGACTGTAAAATGGCAAAGTTGAGAGAGGGATAAAGGTAGTGAACAAAATGATTCAAACAAAACTAAATATATGAACAATCTAAAAAATCCAAAGCCCCCAAACCCAAATTCAACACTTTTTAGAATCTCCTGAAAGAACAAAGGGCTAGGGGCACCTGACATGTGCTTTCTTAAAGAATTTGGATAATACCACTGTTCAGAACCTAGCTTAATACACCCAGCCTCAGATCTTTTTGACAGGTTCAACCAAGCTGCCTTTTCAGGTTAACTGTTTCTTGGAACCACTGCAGTAGGGCTCTTCCTCTTCCACAGGCCAGCCTGGTAGACTATTTATTAAGCTGGCAATAGAATCGGTACAATTGCTACTTCACTTAAGCAGCTTTTCCTCCTGCTTACCATGGAGATTTTATCTTAAAAGCCTAAGTATTATATGCCTGCAAATATGATCTATCCCACTAGTACCAAATTCTTTTCATCCCTTATTTGAACTAATCCAGTCATTAAAAAGCAGAATTCGTATTCTTGAGTCAATTAACATTCAGGGTAAAACTGATAAGAGCCTTAAGTAGGAAGCTTTTTCCTTTTTCATCCTCAAAGGACATGGTACACCAACCACAGAGGAAACAGAGGTGGAAAAGCCGGTACCCTGCTGCAAGGTGCAATCCAGTAGCCGATGGCAAGGAACGGAAGGCCCAAGGCCACGACCAGAACCACCAGACACTTGATAGCTACCGTCTGTTCCCGCAGGCCTGAGAGGTTCTCGTACCAGATTGTCAAGAGCTGCTGCTGGCAATTGGGGTGAGCCACAAACTGTTGGTCGAAACAGAGGGAGAGGGAGAAAGAGAAGTAGGTTACCATGCCATTGTCGACAGCTGGGCTACCGAATGCGTGTGCATCCTAAAGATATTAGGCACTGGATATAGGCACTGGAAGGTTTCTGGTAATAGTCTTTACTTTCCCTTTGTTTTTCAAAATTGCTTCAGAACTATTACAAGAACTAAAGTGGAAACATGAGGGTAAGACTGACGTTGTCCTTAATCATAGTTCTTTCTCTCTGTATTTACAGACTCCTCTCTGGAATCTGGGTGACATACGCTTTCCTTTGCGGAAATGTGTCCCATGTTGCTGTCTGTCAGCTTACTTGCATTCAGTTCAAAATGGAAAAGAAAATAGTTATTTGGTTTACTGGATACTATAGCTAAAAGAGAAATGTTACTGTTTCATGAGCAACTCCTAAAATGATACATCTATGAAAAATATATACATGATATGTCCCATGTGGATGTATGCCCTACCATAGCAAATATGCAAAAGATTTGCAAAAACTCAATGAACCTCCAAGTGTCATGCTTGATCCATGTTTGCTCTGCTTCCAGGAATTGGCATCAAATATCACGTCCATCCTATTTTAGTAATCTGTACTCTTTTTTTGCTTCCTCTATCACAGGTGAAAAAAACACAAACATTTATCTCTATCAATTCTTTTATAATTACAGCTCTAATCAGGAAAAACATGAGCAAATTATACTTATTTTAGCCCTGCTATTTTATTTTATTATTTTATTTTATTTTTGCCATCTGATTTTGCTAAGTCATCTGCCTACATCTATATAGAAGGACTGGGATTTCATTAAGGTCCTGTCTTCATTAAGGTAGCAGAATATATTTGTAGTCAGGCCCATGTGAAAAGGCCCCTACGTCAAAAGGTGCCTATCTGCAGCTGGATATGCCTTTCTTTGAACGGCCAGCTGCACTTTGCCCAAGCTTGGGAATTATTCAGGGTCATTCACAAATCAGCGATGAGTGTCAACATATTTTTAAAAAAGAGTGCTTAACAACACAAAAATCAAGGTATAACTGTCTTCTATAAAATGCTATAAACAACAAAGAACCTGCTAGGAAGTACCCATGAAATGTTTTTGCAAATTCTGAGAGGCAAAGGAAGCAGCCGCAGTTCCCACTAAGCAAAGGGTTCAACTTTAATCAAGTTCTAGTTAATGAGCTGAATGCTTCTTAGTAACTCTAGGCAATTCCTCAAGTTACCTGGCTATTTATCAGTAGCTTACTTATTTCTTCAAGGAAATGAACAGGATTCCACTTAGTGGTGTAGAGTTTACCATCAGCTGTTCTAATTTTTTTTAAAAAAGAAAAGAAAAAACAAAAATAAAACCTCATCTCCCAGGTTGGGCGGTAGAGGCACAATTTTCCTCAAATTCTCACTCTTTCCCCCAGTGTGCACCCGCCCTCTGGGAAGTCCACTGACTTTGCTATGACAGCTGCCACCACTGTGCAGAAGGAAAACTTGACAATCCATTGACAGAGGTGGTGAGGATGAGTTTACAAATATCAGGTTTGAAATACTTAACTGAATTTTTTCCCAATAATACAAAGGAAATGAACAGCAGGATTTGGGAGATTGAAAGTACTAAAAGGAAGATGCTATTTTTTTCTTGCTCGATGAGTTCAATGTGAAAAAGCATATTTTATCTTGTAAGTTCCTTTTAATTTAGTTATAAAAATCCCAGGTCCTGAGGCTCATGGGTCATTGCTAGTGGCTAAGTATATATTAGATCTTCTTTCCAAATTCAAGATTCTGTCACTCTTCCAAAGTTCTGATTTTTGAAAACAGTATTTCAAGATCAATGCAGTCATTATTTGAACTCGTGATGAAATAAAATCAAGGTTGAAGGCTTCCTGGGGTCTATGTAACAATTTCCTAGGAGTCTTACTGAGAATTTCTCCAAACTTCCACTTCTGCCCCTGTACTCTATTGGATCAATATCTTTCTGCTTCACCCCTCCTTTTGTGTTAAGAATCTTCATCCCCTCTACGGTTCTTCTTCTTTTTTTTTTTTTAAGATTTAATTTTATTTATTTTTGGCTGCATTGGGTCTTCATTGCTGTGTGCGGGCTTTCTCTAGTTGCAGCTAGCAGGGGCTACTCTGTTGTGATGCTCGGGCTCTAGGCATGCAGGCTTCAGTAGTTGCAGCACGCAGGCTCAGTAGTTGTGGCTCACGGGCTCTAGAGCACAGGCTCAGTAGTTGTGGCACACAGGCTTAGTTGCTCTGCGGCATGTGGGATCTTCCCGGACCAGGGATCCAACCTGTGTCCCCCACATTGGCAGACGGATTCTTATCCACTGCACCACCGGGGAAGTCCCCGTTCTACGGTTCTTAAATGTCTGTCTCATTCATTCATTCATTCTTCAAAATGTCATAAGCCCCTCCTACACGCCAGGCAGGTGTTAGGTATTTGGTACAAGAAAACCAAAACGGGAACATCAGTATTGCAGTAAGTGATAAGTGGTCCCTGTTCTAGAGCACACAGTAAGCTCTACATAAATGTGAAGAAGTTATTATAATGGAGACTTGTATTCCGTATGCTTGCCAAGATAAATAATCAGCATTTAAAATACTCTTAATTTGAAAGTTGGTCCAAATGTCTTGGTGTTTGGAGGATCTGCATTTGTGGGAAGTTGGAGAGATGTAACTAAAAGGCAGTCCTGTGACTCCAGCTAGGCTCAGCTTAGGAATGGGAATGTTGCATTCAGAGAAATCTACAGGTAGAGCATACACTGTCATCAGATCAGATTACCACTTGGGAAGCCAACACGCACTTGTTTATAGGCCAAGTGTTTCTGTAAAACAGAAAATCCACATGAAGTTAAGAGACACTTGGACACGTGTCCCTGTGAAATTGACGGACAAATTTCCCTTTTGTGGTTGTCCAGCCTTTCTTAGGTTTTAAACTCTTGAGTACAGAAATATTAATGTTGTAGTATGGCTCCGTCTTCTTGCTCTTCCTCCTTGAGCTAATCTTTAAATTTGAATCTTTAAATGCTTTATTGGATTAATTATACTGTATAAAGTTTACAAGGCCCTCAAAGACTTGGTGGAAATCAATCCTTTCCATATGGCATTATGCAATGATCAATCTTTGACCTGGTGTGACTTGTACAATACGGTGCAGACACTTAATATATGTTAAATACTAGCCAAAATCATAGTGTTTGCACTTCACTTGTTACACTTTAAGATTCAACCTAACAGGTATATCTCCTATACCATTAATTCTACCCTCTTCTTAACTGAGATCATAATACGGCACCATATGGCATTTAATCCATGGAAAGCAAACACAAATAGATATTTTCCTCCAATGATTTAAAATCCTAATACAAGTACACAAGGAACATTTTAAAAAAGAAAATAAAACCAGTATAATAGTAGCAAGTGAGGGCAAAAGAGCTAATCCTTCTAGGAGCTGAGTTTTGCTCTTTTCAATGACTTCAAAATAGGGCAGTAACCTTTATCTCTTAAAACTGATTTACCTCCTAAAAAATGTCCTTATGCTGCCACACCAGTCACAGCCAGCTGGATAAAATTTGTATGCTGTTTCTTAACTTCAGTGGACCAACAAATTGAAACCATTACAGATAATAATACCCTTATTTGAGGTTTTCTGATATAAAGGGAAAATGCTTGACACACAAGAAAATCTCAGTCTTTCAATGGAACAAAACGACTGGAGCATAGAGAACAAACTTGACTCCCTACCAAATGACTGACAGATTGTAAACTGAACCACTAATCAGGGCAGCTGATAAATTTCAACCTAAAAAAATTACACTGTCTTTTTATCAAATTAGCTTTTCCAAGAACTATCTTCATGGGAATACTGTTGTACAAAAACATGGTAGGAACACTCTGTTTTTGTTTTTAATGACATTGCTGGAGCCACAGTTTACAATATTTAAAAGAAAATATTCTTGTGAATAAAAACTAGATCATTCATCTTCTTTTTAAAGTTCTTTGAATTGTGAAATATAAACTGAAAACTCCTCTGTGCTGCACAGCAGAAACTGGTACAACATTGTAAATCAACTCTACTTCAATAAAAAAGCATTTTTTTTAAAACCCCTGAAAACTTACATTGTACACGTTTTCTGGATTTCAAACCCACTGAGTGCAAAATGCTGTTACCAAGAGCTAACCGACTGTTACCTTTCAGGTGCCTGAGCACAAACATGGCAGAAGCCCTACAGTGCAGAGCCCCTTCCCGTGCCGGCTGCCACATGCACGCCAAAGTCTCTGCAGTGGATTTACCACTCTTTCATTGTACTGCTCACTTTCTGGGCTTTCTTTTCACACTTTCTGCCTACACAGTGGATAATTTTATGTGTCTATATTGCTGCATGTCTCGTTTCTAGATGATCTTTCTACGGTTAAACCTAATCTCTCTCTGGAGGAAATAGAGCAAGGAGGAAGAACTCAGGAAAGGATTTCCTCTTTCTCAAGAGCTCGGTTTTCCAGATTTGATGATCCATCCAGTGCTAGTATCTTTTATCTCTGTCAGGGGCTTTCTTACAATAGACAAAGTTCACTTGAGATAGGTAGGACTCCCGTTACTTCTATGGGGGGAGTGGATTGATATTCATCCTCAAGTCAGAGAAGATAGAGGTACAGTCATAAATAGAGCTCAGGACTTTTTGGAGGGCAAATAGTCCATTATTCTAATTGGAAAATAATGAATGGTTTGCCTAAAATTTAATTTTCTTGTACTTATTTTCAAAAAACCAAATTTCACCCTCCACTCTATTCCATTCTCTTTTGTAGAATAATGTGGGTAACTCTACAAACGGTAATAACATTTACTATCTTTCCAGTTTTATTATTTACCTTAAAGACCCCTCAGAAGTGAATCTGGGATGAATAAGCTTCAACATCCACTCCCTGATAGAAGATACATTATTGTTTGTTCCCCACTAGTAGTGTATGATTGCTCACTTCACCAACAGCACTGAGAATTGTAATTTTTTATTCTTTAATAATTTGAGTGAGAGGAGATGGTATCTGTATGTTAGCATGCATTTCTTTTATTACTAGAGGGTTTGAAATTTTAAAATATGTTTGTTAGCCATTTGAATTTTCTTTTCTGTGAATTACCTATCCAAGCCTTTTGCTTATTTTTCTACAGGGCTCTGGAAATTTTTCCTATAAATTTGTTTGCGTACTTTGGATATTAAGAATATCAATCCTCTGTAAGTTATAGTATAGAAAAAAATGTTCCCAGTTTGCCCTTCACCTTTTTTGTTTATGATCTTTTTGATGTACAGAGGTTTTAAGTTGCATGTGGTCAAACAATTTATATTTTTGTTTTTTATCTCTTCTACTGCTTTTATATTAAAAAATCCTTTCCCACATAAACATTAAATTCATGTTCAGACCTCTCCTATTCAGATCTTTCATATTTTCATTTTCTTCATTAACTGTCATTGAGTCTCTAAGGCCTAAGGTGAACTCATGGTTATTCCTAGGGAAGACCTGAGCCCAGAAAGAACCCAACAGACTCAGAATCAGAGTTGGGGGTAGATCTTGGGCAGATGGCAGAAGAGACATCCTGAGTTTCTTATGGGACCTAAACAAATTAACATTAATCAAATTGGTTTCCTTGGTGGAATTATGGGTTGATTTGAACATATACAAGTTTATTATATTATTGGGGGGGGGAAATTCCATAACATATAAAGTATTTTGAAATCCCAATGCCATGCATATAGCTATGGGCTACTTCAGTGTCACAGTGGGTAGGGTTCATGAATCATTATAACCCAAGAGGTTATTTTACTTGGGGACTAGAAATGAGATGATGGAAAAAGGAAGCAGCAGAAGTGGGTGGGGGTATTTTTGATCCTTGCTAGATGGAGATGGGTGAGTATTGAGTGAAGAATGAAGGAAGCCTTGGAGAGAAAGAAAGAGGAACTAGGGCTTTTGGGGGAGGCATTCCAGAATAAAGTTCTTATATACAGTTATTGGGTGAAGATTCCAAATCAAATATTTTAACTAATATTCCTTTTATAGCATAAAACAGACAAAACCAGAAATACCTGCAAAGTCCTAAATCTTCTTTTAGTTCCGAATACATTTTTGTTGTTGCTGTTTCCTGATAGTTGACGGATAGCAAATTTATTATTAATTGACACCTCATACATTGTAACCTACACATCAATTTATTTAAAATCAACATGCAAGAAGACATTCACTCTGCAAGACAGTTTGGTTCACAGAAGCGCATCTGTAGATGAGCTGTCTCTGCTAATACGACACTTTGAAAGCAATGATAAAGAAGCAGTGACAACTGAAATCAATTCTCTCCTCTCAGGTGCTAAAGAGGAGAGATGCCCATTGCAAGATCTGTGAATAAATGTCCAGACAGTTTTCTAAAAACAGTTTAATATCAATCTTATGCAAAACTATCTTTTTCTTCCAATACAGCAAAACTTCAACTAGCAAGAATACTCTGAGAGGAGGGCAGTTAATCCAATTCATTTACCCTGTAACTGACACTTCCTTGAAAAGTTATTTTACCTCAGCATTTACTGAGAATCTTCACATTTCATATCTTATTAAGTAGAGGGGAGATCTGTCATTAATGGCTGGCTGTAATCTTGTGAACGCTACAGTGTGGAAGTTTTCTACACTGTGGTAGAACTGTGTATGTGTGTGTGTACACACATAGAAACACACACACACACAGAGAGAGAGAGAGAGAGAGAGAGAGAGAGAGAGAGAGATTCCCCCATCCTCATTTGATACCAGGGTGCAAACTTTGGCCTAGGTTCCACGGGTCAGAGGCATATGTGCACACCTCTGATTTGGAAGAGGCTTTTTATAACAGGCAGCACTCAGCACTCAGCACATCCTTTCTGTTGGTGGGGAGCTGGCCATCTGCAGCAGAGGCAGAATTGTTCTGTTTGGGCCACAGAAACTCACTTACCAGGTCAGTTCTGGGCCTGGTTCTGGGCAAGCTTTCTGCAAGCACAGCTTAGATAAGCTTGTTCCTCCACCTCTCCTAATGATTCTGTGAGCCTCCTAATATCCTTTACTGAATTATTTTCTGTTTAAATTGGCTATGGTCTACCACTAAGAACCAGAACCAGCACAATAAACATGAAATGTCGTTGATGACTAAGAACTGAACTTGTTTAAGAGCCATCATTCTGAGAATGAATTTTCAAATGCAGAAATGTGATTAGCTAACACTTATTGAGCAATCATCATGTACTATGCCTGTGCTAATTACTTTACGTGCATTAGCTCACGTAATCCTTAAAACAACCGAAACAGTAGTTGTCCCCACTACCAACGAGCAGAATGAGGTTTAGACTGATCAAGTGACTTGCCCTGTCACACACAGAAGACAAGTCAGGACTTGAACCCTTGCAAGTTGGCTCCATGGCCTGCCCTCTTATGCACCATGTCACACTGCAGGAAGGAGAGAAGATTCCATAGATTGACCAGTTCATGAAACCAGATCTTTTCCCGACAACAGCTTACTTCTTTGTGATTTAAAGTGCAAAAATTTAAGTTATATAAAATATGTATAAGCGATTAGATTCGGGATAACTGAGATTTTTATTATAAGTGAAACGTCCTAACTACAATTGACATGAATTATTTCAAAGGCCCATACAAGTAGCAAACACATAATACATAACTGTTCTATCTGCAGTAACCAGAGTAAAAAAGTAATCATAATTTTTTTTTTTTGGCAACTGCATAAAATTCCATAGCTGTGTGATCTTAGGCACGTCATTTAAGCTTGGTGAACCTCGGTTTCCTTATAGAATAGAAATCTCATCATCGAACACCTATTTTATAGGTGAAATGGATAATAACAAAGGCTTATTGCAAGATTAACATGCGAATGTAAGTAACAGTGCCTTACAAAAATATTTACAAGTAACAGATTTTATTATCATTAAATGCATTTTAATGAGCAGTTTACAAAGCTCTTTTGCATATCTTAATCCACTGAAATCCCACCAAGACCCTGAGACAGATAAGAGGTATTATTCTCCTTTTATATGAGGAAAAAGAAATTTAAAGAAGTTTTATGACTTATCCAAGGTCCAAAAATGGATAAAAAGTGGAAAGGATCGGAGCTAGATACTTGACTCACAACTTTACCATGATACTTCATTTAATCTCTTTCATGAAGTGAAGTAAATCTTCTTATCAATAACATCTATAATTGCTATTATTTTAAAATCTTTCCTGGGATTATGGCATAGTTGATATTACATGTTTATTCTAATATGGAGCTGGATGAAAGTAGGCCACTCACCTTTTTGACTTCATACTTAATGGCAAGTTTGACACGACTCAGTGAAGCTTTATGCCTGTGCATCTCCAGAGGCTCTGCCGATTCCAGATCTCCATTCAGAATGGCTTCTACCTCTTCCGAGTCTCGGCAAAGATCCAGCACACCCACTACGAAGTCTTTGCATTGCATGGAGAGCTTGCGATAGTCATTCTAAGACCAAGAGGTTTAGAGTTTAATGCAGAGAATGTGCTTTAATTCAATGGAAAGTGTTTAGGGGTTTTGTGAATTAGAAAAAGTCTCCCTACCTCTGGGTAGGAAGTTGCAGCCCCCAGGTGGATGCAAGATTTTTTTGTTTGTTTGGGGGTTTTTTTGGCGGTATGCGGGGCTCTCACTGTTGTGGCCTCTCCCATTGCGGAGCACAGGCTCCGGATGCGCAGGCTCAGCGGCCATGGCTCACAGGCCTAGCCACTCCGCGGCATGTGGGATCTTCCCAGACCGGGGCACGAACCCGTGTCCCCTGCATTGGCAGGCAGACTCTCAACCACTGTGACACCAGGGAAGCCCTGGATGCAAGTTTTGTTCAGTTCGATACTGGCTGGATTTGCTCCCACCTACCTCCTTAGCCAGTACCTTCTACAACCTGTACAACCATAGGAGACAGTTCTGAAAATGGCGTGCATGTCAGTGATTGATTTATATTAAGAGATGTTGGCTAAATGCTAATGCTGAAAGACTAAAGAATCAAAAGAATCTTTCTTGTACAGATGAACAACAGTTTTCTTAAAGCTCAAACAAAACCATTTCTACGATGAAAGTTCTTTAAATTAAGTGGCAATTTGGCATAGAAGATTGACTATGTATGAAAATAACTTGTCTGGTTTACTATCCATGGCCTCATTGGAGACAGTGCTTCTCAAATTGTAGTCCTCAGACCAGCAGCCTCAGTAGCACCTGGACATGTGTTAGAAGTGTAAATTCTCAGGTCCCACCCCAGGGGTCCTGAGTAGAAACTGACATTGAGGGCTCACAATCTGTGTTAACACACTCTCCAGGTGTTCCTGATACACATTTATGTTTGAGAATGATGGTTCATAGTGAAGGCAAAGAGAAGGATAGGTACCAACATGGAGGGTATTTTTTCTTGTTTGTCTGAAGGGCACATTATAATGTCCTGCAGAGCTTCTAGAGAGAGAGAAATGTCTGATTATATGTAACTGAATTCTCAAGGGTTGCAGAATATCAATACCTGAGAGAAAAATTTTCAGGCTACTGGAACTAACACCTTGCTAAAAATAATCTGTGAATCTTTAATTTCACTAGCATATTTATATAGTGCCATGGACTGGTATGAGGAAGTCAGCTGTCAGCATTCCCTGTTACCTACTGAATGGAGCTCTATTTCTAGCCCATTGATTCCAGTCTAGGTGTCAATGGCCATCTCTTGGAAAAGGGCCTTACTTTTGCAACCCCCAGCTCCACTTCTACGGCTTTCACTAAAATTTTAGCCCATTAAGAAAATTAATCAGATGATAATCTAATTTGGTGCACTTGAGGAAAATAGAATCCCTCATTCCAACATGTCCTGAGATACTGTATATGTCTAATAACTCAGTAACATTTAGCACAGCAGAATTTCTGGGCTTCCAAAAATCATACTTTAAAAATGATGTACAAAGAATTTCAATTTTTTTCCCCTTAAATGATTAATTAACTTGATTTGATGGGCAAAAATCATGTCACCAACTAAAATAAACAAGAAGAGGAGAGACTGTTTAAAGGCTACACAGACCAGAATAGTTTCCATTTCAGATATCAGAAATCCAGATAAAGAACAGTTGCAGTTAATCCTTTTCCCCTCATAAGGGAACAGATAAAATGGATAAAAACTTCAATCTTTGGTTTCCATTCAAGTTGGTACCATGCAACTGATAAAATTAATAAAATGTTCAGTCTCTGGTTTCTATGCAGAGTGTCAGTTAAATATCCATCTGCCTTCCATTCCTGAAAGACTAATGAAATATTTTATTATAGCATCCAGAAGAAGTGTTATCCATGTCTGTTTCCATATAAAGCTCCCCTTTTAATACAATTTTTTAGATGAAATTTCCTCATGTTACTCGTCAGTTCAGACTGTTCTGTAAGATTTGGTGCAACACAGGATGGCCAATCCTCCATTGATCAGAAGTAAAAGAGACTATTTTCTATTCTTGAAGAAGACATAGGAACCAATTTTGCAGTAATACCTGAATAATAACTCATTATTTTTAAAAATTATAATCTGTAAAATTATCCAATCTTAAGGAAAGCTTTGTGGCCTTTTTATATCCACTAAAAGATCAGTTAAGAAGCAAAAAACAGGTAACCAAGTTGCAAGGACAACACTGTTTTCATAACAATTTAAACATTTCCTGCTGGAAGAAGTCTGCTATCCAAGTACAGAAAATAATCAGAGCTGGAGGTAATAGCGATTTCTTCTACTGGGGTTGTGGGACACCATTTGCCAATATATGCAGAGCTCTCAGGGAAAGATGGAGAGCACCACTAAAGATGGCCTTTCCTCAGCTGCAAAAGGAGCTATCTGAAGTCTGAACTGCATCATGAGCTGACTCTGTCCGCTCCGCCATGAGGTCCTGTCTCATGTTGCTTCACAACTCAGACCGTTTATCTGCTCTGAATTTTCTAATGATGCTGTCTTAATTTAGTTTTGCTTGATCATCTTCACTGTGCCGCTTTTCCATTACCATGGCCTTCCACAAAGTTACCAGATGGATCTGCAGCCCACTTTACAGAGCAGGAACTCAAAACCTGGAAGAACTGCTCAAGCCAGAGGAAGAACAACGAAGCTCGCGCGTCATCACAACCTGTCTACAGGTTTCAGCAGGTTTTTAATGTGTATGCTTTAATCATCATTCTAATCCCTTTTTATCTTTAACAGGAAAATTGAAATTCAACTCTAAGCAGGCGTGGTACTGTCAGATCCTTTCCCTAATAATAAAAGAGGCAGGATAGTGTAGTGATTAAAAGGATAAATCTGAAACCAGACTTCCTAGGTTCAAACACTGCTTCTACCACTTACTGCTTCTACCACTGTGTGATCTTATAGAAGTTACTTGGCCTCTCTGATGAGAATAAGCCTATCTAATATTGCTACTATGAGGATTAAACGCTTTGAGTGTGCTTGGTACACATCACTATATAATTGTATACTATAGAACTGCTTCAGTGTTACCAGGTACAGCATGTTACATAGAATAGCTAGGACTGGGACTCAAGGCACCCAAATCTAGGCTTAGCAGATGGGACCTTGGCTACAGTCTTTGTTTTATCATTTGTAGAATGAGAGGTGTGTATAGTCAGATGATTCCTAGAGTATTTTCCTGCTATAAAATGCTATCTTGCTTTTGGATTACATTCATTTTCCTCTTCCTTACAGTCCTACTGTGATATAAGTTGAAATTGTTTTTCTGCTTTAAAGAGGGGAAACTTGAGGCATGGAGAAAACAAATGGCTTTTTTTTTTTTTTTTTGCGAAAAAAGTGCATCATTGATTCAGAATTAGGAAATTAGTAAATTTCAGCTTAATAAATGACCAGCTTCCTTGCCACTGACATTTAAAGGATTAGACAAGGAATCCATCCTGTCCAATATTCTGTTTCTCAAAATAGCTTCAGATAGCATTTGCACATCGAAAATACTTCTTTAATAACCTGTCACCAAGCTGTCCTCCATTAATCTATCTATATCTATATCCTAGAATGTTCAACCCTTGGGGCAATGACCTTCACATGTTTTCGGCACCATGCCTCCCGCACTCTTAAAGGAACTTTGAAAACTGCACGGTGGCTGAGAACCTTCCGTGAAGCATCTAAGTGATGGCAGTTTGAGGGATGAGATACTGGATCTTACAGGCCATTGATAAGATAAAATAGTCATATGTGTCTGAAACGGAAAAAAAAATCAAGTGTTTTTCACTAGGGAACATGTTGTCTTTTTTTTTTTTTTTCCATTTCAAGGCCAGTACTTTGAGCTCAAAGCCTCTATGGAAAGAATATAGTGAACACCATAGAATAGGGCAAATTAAGTGACCCTGCCACAGAAATAAGCTTCACTTCCTGCCCTTTCAGAGCTCCGAGTCTCTGGGTCAGTGCTGTGAAAGCACTATTTTCTCTGTCTGTCGAAAGCCCTGACAGGTGGACATGAATGTGGGATGAGAAGGCAAAGAGGTGAAAGGAAGGCAGATAAGAAAAGAATAACAAGGAGTAGTGAGAATGGGAAAGAAAAGGAACATTTAGTCAGGGGAGAGAGACCTGTAGTCCTCAGAGACTGTAACTTCCAAAGAAGTGTCTGTATTTTGGCTCAGAGATGGTTATGCTACACAACTGCTTTCCATATAATTCAGAAAAAGGAAGTGTGAGATTTAGATGATTTTTGCGTACCCTTAGATATTTGGCAGCTTTATGGATGCCTTCTTAAACTCAGCTGTGTTTTCTCCTCTTTTTGCCTCTTCACTTATAATAGTTTCCCACCTTTGAAAGGTTATCAAAGGTGACTCTTTATGTCAGGGTAAAGGAGATTCCAAGTATTACCAATATGGGTTTAGCTGGCTTCAAGGGGAAAACTATGAATAAATTTTCTTAACATTGCTTCACTGAGACTACTTCTCTGGACAGAATTGCATACATCACCATCTTTCGGAAATTATTAAAACATAATCTAACCACAAAGCTACAGTAATCAAGACAGTATGGTACTGGCACAGAAACAGAAATATATATCAATGGTACAGGATAGAAAGCCCACAGATAAACCCACGCACATATGGGCACCTAATTTACAACAAAAGAGGCAAGAACATACATGGAGGAAAGAGAGCCTCTTCAATAAGTGGTGCTGAGAAAACTGGACAGCTACATGTAAAAGAATGAAATTAGAACACTCCCTAACACCATACACAAAAATAAACTCCAAATGGATTAAAGACTTAAATGTAAGACCAGACACTATAAAACTTTTAGCGGAAAACAGGAAAAACACTCTTTGACATAAACCACAGCAAGATCTTTTTTGATCCACCTCCTAGAGTAACAGAAATAAAAACGAAAATAAACAAATGGGGCCTAATGAAACTTAAAAGCTTTTGCACAGCAAAGGAAACCATAAACAAGACAAAAGGACAACCCTCAGAATGAGAGAAAATATTTGCAAATGAAACAACAGACAAAGGATTAATCTCCAAAATATACAAACAGCTCATGGAGCTCAATATAAAAAAAAAAACCAAACAATCCAGTTAAAAAATGGGCAGAAGAGGGCTTCCCTGGTGGCGCAGTGGTTGAGAATCCGCCTGCTAATGCAGGGGACATGGGTTCGAGCCCTGGTCTGGGAGGATCCCACATGCAGAGGAGCAACTAGGCCCATGAGCCACAGCTACTGAGCCTGCGCGTCTGGAGCCTGTGCTCCGCAACAAGAGAGGTCGCGATAGTGAGAGGCCTGTGCACCGCGATGAAGAGTGGCCCCCGCTTCCGACAACTAGAGAAAGCCCTCGCACAGAAACGAAGACCCAACACAGCAAAAATAGATAATAAATAAGTTACTAAACTCCTACCCCCAACATCTTCTTTAAAAAAAAAAAAAAAAAAGGCAGAAGACCTACATAGACATTTCACCAAGGAAGACATACAGATGTCCAAGAGACACATGAAAACATGCTCAACATCACTAATTATTAGAGAAATGCAAATCAAAACTACAATGTAGTATCACCTCACACTGGTCAGAATGGCCATTATCAAAAAATCTAGAAAAAATAAATGCTGGAAAGGGTGTGGTAAAAAGGGAACCCTCCTACACTGTTGGTGGGAATGTGAATTGATACAACCACTATGGAAAACAGTAGGGAGGTTCCTTAAAAAACTAAAAATAGAACTACCATATGACCCAGCAATCCCACGACTGGGCATATACCCTGAGAAAACCGTAATTCAAAAAGAGACATGTACCACAATGTTCACTGCAGCACTATTTACAATAGACATGGAACCAACCTAAATGTCCATCGACAGATGCATGGATAAAGAAGATGTGGCACATATATACAATGGAATATTACTCAGCCATAAAAAGGAACGAAACTGGGTCATTTGTAGTAAGGTGGACGGACCTAGAGTCTGTCATACAGAGTGAAGTAAGTCAGAAAGAGAAAAACAAATACCGTATGCTAATGCATATATATGGAATCTAAAAAAAAAAAACAAAAAAAGCGGTACTGATGAACCTAGTTGCAGGGCAGGAATAAAGAGGTAGACATAGAGAATGGACTTGATGACATGGGGTAGGAGGGCGAAGCTGGGGCGAAGTGAGAGTGGCACTGACATATATACACTACCGAATGTAAAATAGTTGGCTGGTGGGAAGCAGCAGCATAGCATAGGGAGATCGGCTTGGTGTTTTGCGATGACCTAGAGGGGTGGGATAGGGAGGATGGGAGGAAGGCTCAAGAGGGAGGGGACATGGGGACATGTGTATGCATATGGCTGATTTGCTTTGTTGTGCAACAGAAACTAACAAAGTATTGTGAAGCAATTATACTCCAATAAATATCTAATAAAAAACAAAAAACATAATCTAGAACATTCCCTTTTGTAGAACCTCTTCTACAGACTTTCAGTATATATCAAGCAAAACGCTTAAAAACAAGGTTTGAGTGACACTTGGAATAGTGAATTAACAAATGTAGAATTATACTTTTTATTACTTTGTTGAAATAAAGTGACATTTAGACTTTGAATGCTTTTCTATTCTCTTCAAACAGAATTTGAAGTTTTAAATTTGCTCTACATGAGTTCTGTCAAAAAATAAATCATTTTAGGTACAAGGAAATAAATCTTTTCAAATACCACATAATGAATCTTTTCAACGGGAGTAGATATCAGTGATATTTATTTTCTTCTTTTTATTTTCCCACATTTTCCAAAATTTTTACAATAAATACGTGTAGCTTTTATATTAGAAAAGAATGCAATGGAATAACAAATAAAATTATACTAAGGTCTGATCTCCAGAAGGACAAGATGTGTGTTGATGGATGTAGAGGGAATTTGGCGCATACAAAAGAGAAAACCCCCCCCCCACAAAACTTTCCTACCATTTTCTTTCAACTACTTACCTTGAATTATATTGCTAGTCACATTTGTGTAGCTCACACCTAAGTGTGAAAAACTGCAATAATATCTGAAAAGCAGAATCATCACTTTTTCTGTGATCTGATACCACAACACTAAATTACAGAAAATAATTCAAAGAATCTATGCCTAGAATCATCCTCTTAGGTGGATAACGGGAGGCAAGAACCTGCTGAAAAACAGTCTGACTTGGACCCGATCTACGAAATCTCCTTTTGCCCCAGATTTAATAGGCAGAACCATCCAAAATGCACGGCAGACTGTAACAATTAAATTGTTAATGCATAGATTTTACAAAAATAAGTAATTCTGCTTGACTGGAGCTGATGTCCAGAAAAAAAGTTCACTCATTAAAAAAACAAAAATTCTATTAAAGCAAATCAATCTGCTGTCATTATTTCTGGGTTGACCTCATGTCTATGGCTCACCATTTTGAATACTGTGGATTTCACTTGTGGATTTCAGGTACAGCCGTTTTTGTCACAAATAAAATGACTTTAGTCATTCATTTAAATTTTATATTAGCCTTTTGACTTTCAGTCTAAAGAGATATACAAAGGGCTTTCCTGGTGGCGCAGTGGTTAAGAATCCGCCTGCCAATGCAGGGGGCACGGGTTCGAGCCCTGGTCCGGGAAGATCCCCCATGCCGCGAAGCAATTAAGCCCGTGTGCCACAACTACTGGAGCCCGTGTGCCTAGAGCCCGTGCTCCGCAACAAGAGAAGCCACCGCAATGAGAAGCCCGCACACCACAGCGAAGAGTAGCCCCCGCTTGCCACAACTAGAGAAAAGCCCACGCATGCCAACAAAGACCCAATGCAGCCAAAAATAAAATAAATTTAAATAAAATAAATTTTTAAAAAAAGTGATATACAAATGTTTGGGCCAATAAACAGTGCATGCAAAACGAATACTATTTCTATATTTTCTATATTGGGTGCCACCATACAATCAACTACAAAAGAGGAAGAATTTGGAAGGGAGACGATCACACCACATCCCTCCTTCAACAAAAGAGAAGTCTTGTGTACTACTTAACGCTTATCCAGAACACAGAGCAGCACCGTAATTACAGCTCTCTGATCTAGTATATACCCATCCTCAGAGCGAATTTATCACAGCTCCGTGGTGAGAAAGGAAAATCATCAGGTCGTTTCTGAACGACGCTCCCAGTTCCTCGTGGTTTTAAATCCGCTGGGCGAGACTGATTCGGGAGCAAACTACGGAAGGCGCCTGGTGGCAGCCTGGAAGCGGAAGAGCGCGCAGGGCAGCCGGGGTGGAGCGCACAGCTTACCTTGAACTCCTTCTCTATGTTGGCCAGCTTGGCCAGCTCGTTGCTGAGCTCCAGGGCGGTGAGCACGGGGTCCTCGCTGGACAAGGACAGATACGCTGGGCTGGCCAGCCCTTTGTAGGCATTGATCCTCGAGCGCGAGTGGCTGAAGGAGTCGTGCCTCTGCTTCTCCGTGCAGTCCCCGCACTTGCAGAAATAGTCGTGCGGCCGCTCGATCCTGGCGCCCTTCATCAGCAGCATGTGCACCACCTCGTACTTCTGGCAGTGCGCCGCCAGGATGATGGGGGTGATGTCGGGGGAGAAGCGCGTGCCGTCCTCGTCGTAGGCGTAAAAGTCGTCGTCCTGCAGCTCCTGCTCACAGGGGCTCAGGGTGAGGCGCTTGCTGGCCGCGAAACCCGGGTGGTTGAGGATGGCCTCCACGATGCGCACGTAGCCCTTGCTGATGGCGAGCAGCAGGGCGTCGCCGATGCGCGCCAGGTTCTCCTTCTTGAGCAGCAGCTCAGTCACCTCCAGGTGCTCATTGCCCACCGCCAGCTGCAGCGCGTTCTGGCCCATGTAGTCCACGCAGTTGACGTTCAGCGTCCTGGACTCCTCCAGCATCTTGCGCACCACAGGGATGTTGCCGTACTCGGCGGCGTCGAGGAAGCGCTCCTCCTCGGCTGTGAGGCTGGTGCCCCGATCGTTGAACATGAAGGCCGGGCCCCGGACAGCCTGGCGCCGGCCCTTCTCGCGCATCACTGTCTTGCGCCTCAGGGAAGGGCTTTCCTCCATTGACCTAATCAGCAACAGCAAGAAGAAGAAAAAAAAACCCAGATGTATAATATTAGGGCATATTGCTTCCTCCCAGATGTCGGGCCATTTCTGGAGTACACAGCAGCCACCGCGCACATCTGTGGCCCGAGGACAGACAGGTCCGTTGCTGACACCCGCCTGAAATTTACACCTGTACCTAACACGGGGTGCTAGAACCCAGAGAGGGGTTGGAAGCCCTTCAGAACAAGAGTTCCTGTTCCGTAGAAAATGACATTCACAAGGAATAATAATATAAACGATTTCCAGACACCCTGCGTCTCCCTTGCGACCCTGGCAAAGATGGGACTCATCATACCTTGTGGAAATAACCTTACTACTGCTCTTAAGAGCCTTGAAAATAGGGGCGAGCAGGTACCTGGCACCAAAGCACTAGGCTTGAAGGCTAAAGAAATTAAAATTTTCAAGAATTAGGCCAGAACAATCCTCTCAAGTCACTGCATATTTTTAACTAAATAAAATCATTGACACACACAAAGCCCAGTATTTAGGCCAAGTATTATTTTTCAGGATCTTAGATTTGCTATTTTATTTTCTCTTAAGGGTATCCCACTCCATTCCCCCACCCCTCCAAAAAACTTACAAGATTCATTTTTTTCAATAACACAGACAAGATTTAGCAATTATAAAATGAGAATATCAATCTAGATTTATTTTTTTGAAAATAACTGTCTTTGTAATGAGTTGTTTAATTACCAATATTATATAGTTACCTCTTTGAACTAAAAGGATATGGTATGATTTATGGTTTAAAAATCACTAGTATTACTTTATGAATAAAGCAACGACCATTGACAAAATAGCATTCACATAGTCAGGGGTTGAAAACTAACTAGAGAGGCACTGTCCTCCGTGGGGGGCCTGGAGGTGGGCATTAGGGAGCATCTCTAGCAGGTGAACTCAGAGGCGGGTAGCAGTGTCCACTCAGTTCTCAGCTCCTTGGGCCCCAAATTAAGAAAGGAGCACCAAAGCCACTGGCAGAGGTTTCCCAGATAGAGACCAAGGAAGTGTGGCCAGGCAAACCTACAGAGGTAAGGAAACCAAAGAAGTCCCCCGACAAGCTTGTAAACTTGTCCAAGGGCAGAGGGTGCTGTGACTGACCCCCCATTCTAATGGCTCAACTAGTGTCAGGTGATCAACTTTAAAAAATTAAATATAGTATTTATATATACACACACATTTATATGAATATACTTATATATACACATATGTACACACACATGTATCTATGTGTAGGAATTTCTAGAAAGCAATACAAGAAGCCTTTCATTGTATTTATACCTGGGGCTCTGGGGAGTGGAACTGAGGAGCACAAGGGAAGGGAGATTCTTACTTTTCACTTACAGCTTTTACACATTTTGAATAGTTTTAACCATAGTTTGAATATTTTTATTAAAAATAAAATTTGTTTAAATTTTAAAAAATCTTAATCCCTTAGTTGACAAATTTTTTTAAATATAGGTACATACTACATTATACATAACCATTACACTATAATCTTTCTGAAGCTAAATAAATGCCATATGTTTGACTATTATTAGTAGGTGTGGTGTGTAGGATAGTGTGCGGAGTGAGGTGTGTAAAGTGTGTGGTGTGTGTGTGGGAAACAAGGAGGTGCAAGGCTGGCTGGGGGCGTGTGTTTTGTGTGTGTTTTTTTGTGTTGTGTGTGTGTATCTTTGTAGAATGATGATTTTTTAGGTGGACAAGAACTGGGAAATAGCATTCACTGAACTGCATAGAAGAGACCTTTGTTTCAAGATCAAACTCTATGACAAGGGTCTTTTTAAAAATCTTAAAAATACTGTCATTGTAATAAATTGACATACTTATTACATTAGTAGTACTGACTTCATTAGATTAAATATTACTATTAAGCTACAAACCGGTACTCTTCAAATGGCTAGAACTTCCATATTGTATAAATGATGAATTTTGTGCTTACCATTGATAATATATTGACATTATTTATGACTACAGAATATATATGCAGAATATGTAAGTCTGCAGAATTCCCGTCTATCTCAGACGGGTTATCTTTGGGGAAATAAACTCATTATTCAAGTGTCACATCTTAATGGAATAGGGCTTTTTATCTAATGATTGCTACCTACAAAGAAAATAACTCATAAAAACCCTACCTTTTCTCCCAAAAGAGAGTGATCTGAAAATACCAGAAAATGATTCTTTCATAAATTTTTTCTTTGCATTTCTTAGTATTTTAAAGTTTTTTTTCTTAGTATCTCTTCTTCTTTTGGAACCTATACCTACGTTTTGTGTATTTGAGCTGAAATGTGGGGTTTTAGTACTATACAACACAAGTGACATGAGCCATTTTGATTTTGTCTTTAAAAGATTCTAACACTGAGTTAAGTGTGAAGTAAGATTTTTCAGTTAGAACAAGTTATACTGCTATTTCAAAATAAAAGTACTGACTTAGTGCTACTTGTCTTCATGGTGAATCCACATAAGAAGTGTCTTTTTTTTTCTTTTTTAACTTTCCTTACAGTATTAAGATAAGCTTCATTAATCTGGACTGATAAAATGGTATGAGTCACAATCAGTTCATCCACAATGCATTAGCATGGCCTCAATCTTGGCTGGTCTTGGCAATGCATCTCCTCTGGCATGAGAAATAAGGAAAGAGTGAGGGTGAATGGGAGAGGATGCCTAACCTTAGTAATGCTAACACTAAAATCATTTTGCCAGACATTTTCTTACCTTTAGATCCTCACCCAGTGGGTCAACTCATTCAGCACTGCAAGGGTGCATTGGACAGGGCCTTCTCTTGGGTAAAAGCATTGGAGAACCACTGACCTAAATCAGTTGCCCTACAAGCACAATATGCAAGCTCCTTCAGGGCTGATATGGATGGCTGGTAATATCTGATTGCTATGGACTGCACTCTGTACCACCACAAATCCATATGTTGAAGCCCTAATCTCCAATATGGTATGTGGAGGTGAGGTCTTTGGGAGGTAATCAGGGTTAGATAAGGTTATGAGTGTAGAGCCCTCATGGTGGAATCAGTGCCCTTGTAAGAGAAAACAGAGAGCTTGCTCTCCCTACCCTCCCACCACCCCCTCCCTGTGAGGACACAGTGAGATGGCAGCCATCTGCAATCCAGGAAGAAAGCACTCACCAGAACCTGACCATACTGGTACCATGACCTCAGACTTCTGGCTTCCAGAACTGTGAGAAAATATGTTTCTGTTGTTTAAGCCATCCAGTCTGTGGTACTTAGGCATGACAGCCCAAGCTGAGTAAGACACTGACCACACATCTTAAGGCAAAAGAAAATGTTTTCATGCTTTATGAAACAAACTTTGGATTCCTAGTACTTGTCCAAACACTTAAGCAAATAAAAAGTTCTTCCCGAGAAATATTTTTGTGCACCCAAAGGCAATCCTTTGCTCCATTCTATTCAGAGGCAAAAATATAAGCAATGCTCCTCAGTTTTCGTAACTTTGCCATCCACTCATCTGACTTCTAACAGTGTGACTTGAGGCCCACCTGCCTCAAGATCACTTGGAATACCTGTTAAAATTCAGATTTCTGGGCCCCATTCTAGATGCACTAAATCACTCTCGGGGTGGGGCCCTGGAATATATATTTTAAATGAGCATCCTTTGCAATTCCCGCACACACTGAAGGCTGGAAACCTCCAGTATAAAAACGGCGATATCCTGGATCAATGACCCCAGGCTCAGAGGCCTGTAAACACTTGTCACACTGGCCCTGCCAAAAGCAAAGTTGGAATAACATGTTTGAGCAGTGCAGGCTAAGGGATAAGCAGCCTTACATTCACTTAGGTTCCCTACCCTTTATTACCACTTAAAATTTGATCTTCAGGACGCTATTCACCTGAATCACAGTAAATGAGAAGCCTGTAAAATGCCTTTACCAGTGACCATTTAATGTCATGCTCTTTCTTTTACCAAGGATTGATATTTTTAAAGGGTTACTATGTTTCCTTCAAAACTGCCTTTAAAGGGTTAAAGAGGTTTTCCATTATAGTATCTATTGTACCTTTTATGAGGATTCAAGTGCTAAAATCATCCTAGAATTGTGTATCAAGAAGCCTGTCTCTCCAGATGAGTTTGCTTCCCTTGATCTAATAATATGAACTGTACACCCTTGTCTTTTTTTGTGGCCCAGGGTACCCAGGAATTTAGCTTAGATCTAAAAATGCTCAATTACCATCAGTATCCTAACCCAGGTTTCTGGCACAGTCTTTCCCCTTCTCCTAAATCATTTCTGACATAGATTTTAAATCAGTTATCCTGTGTTCCATGTGTCTTAAACCTATTTTTTGGTTATCTAAATTCTTTTCTGAAAAACAGAGTATTAATAAATACCCCCTCATATAGGCCACCCCTGACCACACTCCTGGATGGTAAGGTCATGCTTTATTTGTCATTACCCAATGCCCAACAGGGAGTAGATACTCAATAAATATCTATTCAACTGAGTATTCAAATCTCTTCCTGGGCCCTATCCTCTCACTTGGCTTCAGCTCCCGCATGTACAACTATCTGTCCTCTGGTCACTCTAAAATGCCCCAACTCACGTTCTCCCTTAAACCGGCTCCCCTCCTAACATTTGCATCTCAGGCTAGTTATTCAGGCTTAGCAATTTCAAGGTCATCTGTGACTCACTGTCTTGATCCTGTCAGTCACAAAGTTCTGAAGCTTCTCCTTTGGAATGTTTCCTGTACCTGACCTTTTCTTCCAATTCTCATTGCCAACGCTATCCTCCAGATCTTTACCTCGTCGTGGCTGCATCACTAGAACAGCTTTCCGGCAGAGATGGCACAAGGGAAGGCAACGAAACTTTACTGAGTTCCTGGTATATGTGTCTGTTTCTCATGCGCTCTCATATTTAATTCTTGTAACATTGCTAGGAAGCAGGTATTATTTTCTGTTTCATAAATAAGAAAACTGAGCTCAAAGGAAATTGCCCAAGGTAATACACAGAGTAAAATGCAGAACTGGGATTCAGCCTAGGGTCTGTCTGACTCCTATGCTTCCTGGCACTTCGTGCTGCTCCTGATTTCCTCTTTGTATCCCCACAGACATCCCCAGCAGCTTGCACTTCTTAAAGTCGGCTTTTACTATCACACTTCTCTTTTTTTTTTTTTTTTTTTTTGTGGTACGTGGGCCTCTCACTATTGTGGCCTCTCCCGTTGCAGAGCACAGGCTCCGGACGCGCAGGCTCAGCGGCCACGGCTCACGGGCCCAGCCGCTCCGTGGCATGTGGGATCCTCCCGGACCGGGGCACGAACCCGTGTCCCCTGCATTGGCAGGCAGACTCTCAACCACTGCGCCACCAGGGAGGCCCCACACTTCTCTTAAAACCAAACCAAAACCAAAACCAAAACAAACTAGGTCCTCCAGCTGATTTTCAGGGATGCTGACAGCCTGCCCCCGCATCCCTAACCAACCTTCTCCTCCCTGCACTTCAGATTCATTCTTCACTGTCTTATAAACATATTATTCTGCTTATTTCTGTACTGTAAAGGGTACAGGTATAAAATATCCTATACCATCAAGGATATTTTTTTGAAAAATTAGCAAGGTGCTTTTCAATTTTGCCTTTCCAAATACCAGATCTTGACCCTGGTTAACTCGGGGACATCTTGCTTCAGCCTTGGGGTGTGGGAGGGATGCAGTATAGAGTTGCATGAGTTTAGGGGGAAATAAGATAAATTTTAGAGGAGGAGTGCACATAGAGAGATCAAGGTAATTTTTAGTGTGTGTGTGTTTTTTTTTTTTTTTTTGCAAGAAAAATGGGGTTTTGTAAGCAGAATTTGGGAAAAGGGAAATTGTCTTGAGGAATAATTTGCTTAGTTCCTTTATTTCTCTAATTAATTCCAAAAGAACCTGATCGCTGAGTGCTCTTGTCACACAGACAAGATAATTCTCCCACTTTTGACACCAAAGCAATGGTGCTTACTGTCCTGGGAGAAGAAAGAAATAGCAGAAAGGAAGTAAAAGTCAAGATGTGGATTTAGTAAGGTGAGGAACCACTGAGGGTAGGGGGATTCTTGCCCTGCTTGTTTGATTTGGAGATCTGGAACAGTCCTGCCTGGTTAAGTAGGGAATGGTCTGGGCTTTCTCAAGCCGCCCTCAGCTTCCATGTAGTGTGGACCCTGCAATGAGAGCCAGGGAGCCTGCACCCAGACTAAGGATGACCAGCTATGAGCTGGATAGAGGATGTTGCAGGCACCCAGCTTTGTAGCCCCCAGGAGCTGAGCTGAAACCACATATGCCAGCGAACACATCTGGGTGACAAAGTCACGTCAGCCAAGATCAAGTTACTGCCACTGACAAGCAGCACCCAGCAGACAATGAAGACTGCCCAGAGACCAGAAGAGTCAGAGAATAGCACCCTTTCCTCCCTCCAGGGGACACGTAAGCTCCCCTCCCCCAATGCCCAAATGCTACAGAGAAGAGCAGGGGAACCAGCAGCTTTCCAAGAGCCTGAGCAATTTTATCCAAGTGAGACAGTATTTCTTAAAAAGGAAACTTACTTTATATTATCAAACTAAGATCAGTGAAATTGGCCTCACAGCATCCCTCCAGAGTGCCCTGAACTGGGGGTGGACATGCAGACCAGAAAGAGACTCCAACCCCTTATGGAGATTGCAGAGAGGAATCAGTAAGCAAAGGTCCCTTAGACACCGGCTCGCAGCACAGGGAGACACTGTTCTAGTTGACTAGATCCCTGCGATAATGCAGGTCAAGGATTCCCTTCTTAGTAACCCACATAATTGCTTAATTAACTTAATTGCTTAATTTACTGATTGCTTAATTCACTTGCTGAATGAGAATGAATGTCTGTTTAGCAAGCAAAAAACAAAACAGAAGTTTAAAAACTAATTTAAACCACAGATTGAACATTTGGTCAACTTTTCTCCCCACTAGTCAGCAGGTAGGAGGCTCAGGGGAAAGGCCTGTTATGAGAGCTACATGCTGCCCATACAAGTTGTTCTGGTTTCTTGTTCCTGCTACACCTGCCTCTGGCATGTTCCTTTTGTTTCTATCCCTGGGCATACTCTTATTCTTGCCCTCTGCCAATTCAAATCCTTCCTACCTTCTGTGGCCCAGTTTACATTACACCTCTGGAAACAGAGGGTAAGGCTTCACACGGTAATAACTAGAAGACCTGCAAGGTTCCGTTCATTCTGAAATGTTGTCTTCTGAGCCTTTCTGAAACCATTCCTGACCACTTCAGCCTGACCTTTTGCAATATTGCTAGTCTGCCCATAGATCTATACACTTTTTTTCCCCTCTCCTTGATTCTGTCTCCTTGATTATTGTCTCCTATGATATTCATGTCCCCTAAATCTGGTTGAGAATAAATGCCCCATGCTTCCTATCTTATTTTTCATACTTCTTAGCCACCTCTATAGTGCCTAATATAGTGCAGTATATGTTCAAAAATACTTGTCAATTGATGCTAATTCTACAGATAAAGTGACTCAGTCAGAATGTTAACGTCCTTAAGGTCACTGAAAGGAAGAGAATTAGAAAATGGGAGCTCAGAGGTTCTCTCCTAGAGTCTCTCTACTTTACCATGCTGTCTCTAGGGAACAAGAAAAATGAATAACAAGTTGCAAATCAAAATAGCACTATTAAAATATAGGCTGAGCTTATGTATTGGAATACTTTGGTTCTATAAAAAGTGGCTAAATGAGCCATTCTAAAATGGCTCTTCGGGTTGAATCACAAGCTCCTTAGCACTCAGCAACAAACGGACATTATTAAAGAAGTCCCCTCAAATCTTTTATTGAAGTGAGGTGAAGAATTCAGCAGCTACTCAATCTATCTAGCAAGCCAGCCAGCCACCAAGCAAAGTAAACACCACCAACAATGTGAACCAAAGCGGTAAGAATAACAGTCAAATTGCTTTGACTGATCAGTTCACCACACCGAAGGAGGCACATGTGCCCACCGGCTAGGATCCGGTCCGTCCTTCTGTGAAGGGCAAGCAAAGCAGGAGGAGCCGCGGAAGATAAGTAGTGAGAAAGGCACAGAGGAGGGGGAGAACGTGTTCGAGAGCCACCACCGTGTTAGCTACCGTATTAGGGATGGTGATAATCGGAAGCGGTAATGAAGGTGGGAAGCAGCTGGCACCTGACGGAGGACAAGAAAGTCAGAGATGAAAAGTCAAAAAAGAGACAAACCCCACAGTCCCCCAGGGAAGCAGGCACCTGTCAGTCAGTGTGGTCGCCTCTGGAGATATCTGACAGCTACACACTATGCCTACGTGTGAGTGTGCTCGGAATGAGGAGAGGGCATCTGACAGCCTCGATAGTGTCACGTTTTGAAAAATCTCTCATATGTGTGTTTGTGGAGGGGAAGCAGGAGAGTGGCGGGGCACCCTGAGCTTGAGGAGCCCCGACGGGCACCAGCGTGCCAGGCTAGAGAGAGGCAGCCCAATCAGTCCGACTGTCTGGTGTAGCGGGGACAGCGCTCTGGGTAGCGCCGCTTTCCATACCACCTGCTGCTGAGCCTGCCTCTACCATCACCACGCACAGTCCGACAACACGCTGTCACGACCGCGGCCAAAGCAGCAAGACGAGGCACTCCGCTTCAGAAACAGGAACGCGTCACTTTCATGCCTAAAGAGTCCCACCCCAGAAAACGGTTAGAATGTAGAGATTCCAGAACTTCTAAGTCTGGGGAGGGATTTGGATCTCCACAGTAATTAATTTCCTGAGAGTTTCTGTTGGCCAGTGTTACATTCAGAATTCTCCATGCATCATTTTCATAAATCTATTAGACATCTGCTAATTTTGATATATGCCCTAATGACTCAGTCGGAGACAAGAAGCTGTTGTTGGAGGGAAGCTCCTGTCTCTGCTCTTCATCGCGTTCCCCGGCATCCCTCTCAGGAAAGTTCTGGAGACCCTTTAGCAGCTAAGACCAGAAAAGCAAAAAAGCTTTTAAGAGTGTGTTGTTCCCTCTAAAAGTCCACTGGGAGCAGAGGTGAGGACCCCTAACCACTGCCTGCATGAGTTCTTGGTGATGCTTCTGAAACGTATGTGCCCAGAAAAGCGTTTAGGTAAATGCCTTCTAGAACTTAGATGTTTCTGTTTCCAAGAAATGCATTTTGTGTGTAACTCCATTGAGCTGACTTATTATTGTTTTGTGATTAACTGCTTTCATGCCAGTCTCCTCAATAATACTGTAACATACTTAAGAGCAGAGACTGTCTGTCTATATCTCTATATGCCTGGCTGTTAGTACGTGGCTGATCAATATCTATCTCTTGGAGGCACAGATGTGTGTGTGCTTAAAGCGTTAAGACTGAAGACCTAGGGAACAGACACTTTTCCCCTTCAGATTCAAGCATACCCTTGGTCACATAAAATAATGTGTGGAAGTAGTGGTGGAGGGGAATTTGGAGTAATTCTTCTATAAAAAAGAATGTCATGAATACATTAATATAAATTAATTATCAGGAATTAAAGTAATGTAAACAATCATTCTTCTTTCAAAACAGATTTCTGCTTAATCACATTCTATTCTTAGTTACAGCACAAAATAACTGACGAATCTTACAGCTTGTGATTTTGATCTTACATAAAGTTACATTTTGTCAGGATAATCTGAGGGCAAATGGAGGATACGTCTTAGAATTAATAAGCTTTTATAGTTAATAATTAAGCTTATCTTCAAAAACAAACTCATTTATTAAATTCAGTACTTTCTAAAACTAATTTTTATTATTTCAGGAAGATTAGTGACAATGAAATTAGAAATGAAGTACAAATTCAGTCTATAATTGATCAAGAACTTGAGATAAAATGAACTCAATAGTAAAATCAAAAACCTCTACTGACCCAAGAGAAGTTCCTATTCGGCTATTTAAACATATTAGTCGCTATCAATTAGATATATATTAACTTCTAATGTTATTAAAAGCAAAAGGATCTGGTTTTCTATCATTGTCATCCATATCTGAAGTCAAAAGCCTGAGGTTTTTAGATTCTTGTTCCCATCTCATCACCCTGCAACCTATTTTTCAACAGAGAATCCATATGCACCAGTCCTATTTGACAAAATGTATTTAGAAATGCAAAACTGGTGTAAAATATTTAGTGATGTCATGCTCTTTCCTTAACACGTCATGCACTTGTGGACATTTAAATCTCATTTTTAAAAAAAGGTCTAGGGCCAAATTCATATAGTCACCTATTATTTGAATAGTGCAAAAAAAAGAGGGGAGTTTTCTTTTGAATAGGGGAAATTTTCTGACTAGATAAGTGTAGACAAATACCCCTGACCTAGATACTAAATTAAAGACAAAATGCTATAACAATCCTAATTATTCTCATAAAGTCACTGCTGAGCCCCTTATGCACAAGTGTGAATTTGGCACCCATAGCTCCCAACTCCAGACCTTCTATCTGGGGCCAGATTCCTCTGTGTACAACCTGAACAGGCCACTCTTCTGGCTCCCCTGTCAGACTGATAACTACGTAGTGTTGATTGCCTGAAGGGGGCTATATCAATCCTGAGCCAGGAAGTTGAAAGTATTCCTTCCTATGGAGAGCAGAGAGCTCTGCAAAAACAGTTGTCTTCCTCCCATTACATTTCCTGTGAAGTTTTATAAGGAGAAAACATGAACAGACAGACATTTGCTATCCTAGCACAGTAATGAAAAATTCCTAAAGTTCTAACTTACTCTTCAGATGTTGTCCAGGATCCATTTACCTCTTTGATATTAAGAGAAAACCATAAATGATATTTGGCAGGGGTCAATTGTTCCTTGAGATATTCTTATCTCCACCCCCCCCCCCCCCCCCCATTCTTGTTTTTTTTTTTTTTTTTTTCGGTACGTGGTCCTCTCACTGTTGTGGCCTCTCCAGTTGCGGAGCACAGGCTCCGGACATGCAGGCTCAGTGGCCATGGCTCATGGGCCCAGCCGCTCCGCAGCATGTGGGATCTTCCCGGACCGGGGCACGAACCCATGTCCCCTGCATCGGCAGGCGGACTCTTAACCACTGCGCCACCAGGGAAGCCCCCCCCCCACCCCGCCCAATTCTTAATCCTCCTACTTAGTTTAAAACTTTCTCAAGTTGATCTGCCATCAGTAGTCAAATTGAAATGATGAATTAATTGAATCTCATAAATGAGTTAATACTAATTATTAGTTTCCTGTGTTGCTCCTCCTAGGAGTAAGTGCATCTAAAATCTCTTTGAGGAAGAGAGAAATGCTTAACCTAAACTCGGCCACAGTGTAAACATTACAGTCAAAGGAAACTGGAGATTTCACAAGGCCTGGGGCTGCTGTGAATTCAATGTCAACCTTCAGCTTCAGTTTCTCAACTGGACTAGATGAAATCCTTTTCAACTCAAACATTCTATTCTTCATCATATTCTACATCAGTTAAATTTAGGAAGTGTGATTCTAAGATGATTTTAGTTGGGGGACTTCAGATGATCCTCAAATCACACTGTACCTATTACTATCTACTTCATTTGCCTAATAAGATCAGTCATAATTAAGAATAGTCTTCCTTCTGCAACCTTGGTTCTGTTAATAATACTGTCTTCATCTGGGCTTAAATGAATATCTAAAACACAATTGTAAGCATGTTTGGTTTCAAGATGATGGAATAAAGGCCTTTCTCACCCCTTCACCTCTCAAAAATTACCCCCTAAACAACACAGAAAACAAAGAACACAAATTTCATCTTCCATGAAACCAGAAGTATTTGTAACTGCACTCCACAATATATGAAAAGGAGATAAGTTGGAAGAATGGTGAATGATTTAACAGAGAGAAGGAGGGTCTAACCAGAGTGCCTGTAACAAAAAATAAGCTGATCCACCCAATACCGGAAAAGACTTGGAAACTAAGGGCAAAAGAAATCTCAGAAAGCAGAGACAAGGCAGGAGCCTAAAATGGAGGAATCAGCTGAAATTTTGTGTAAGTGGTGTGTAGTAACCCTCCCCCTAGATTGCTAACCTCCAACTGATATGATCAAGTGACAACCCTCCCACATCCCTATAAGAAATATAGGATACGAAATCTCTGGAGAAATAGAAACAGAGATTCTCTAAATGGGGGGATACCAGGCCCAGGGGAGGGTAGGGACTAAGAATGGGGGGAACCCTGGCCAGTTCCAGAATACTAGCAGTCAGGTTTATTATCTCCCAACCCCTACTCCCTTGTGACATTAAAAAAAAAAAAAAAGATACTGCATCTCTGAAATAAGAAAGAATGCTATAACAAAGGAATACTCATAAGACAAAAAGAGCTCTTAGAGATTAAAAATATAATAGATAAAATGGAAAAAAATTCAGTGAAAGAGTTGGGAAATATAGCCGAGGAAATATCTCAGAAAGAACAGAAAAGACAATCACTGGAAAACAGAATAGAAGAGATACAAAAACTAGGGGGTCATCCCAGGAGATCCAAAGTCCAAATAATAGGTTTCCCGAAAGAAAGAATAAATATGAAAATAACAGGTAGGAAATTATAAAAGAAATAATACAAGAAAACCTCCCAGAGCCAAAGGGCATAATCTCCAAATACTGAAAGGGTTTACCAAGTATCCAGTTCACTGAATGAAAAAAAAGACCCATATCAAGGCTTATCATCTAGACATTTCAGAACAACACTAATGATGAGATCATTCTAAAAGCTTCCTGAAGAAAAAAAAAATTAAAAACCACAAACAAAGGAAGTCAGAGGGTTTTGGAAGGGATGTCTTCAGGAAAACACACACAGTAAGAGACTGTAAAAGGTTTTGCTAAAGAGGCAAGAACAAGATGGAACACATATTTACTCCATGAAAAACAACTAATTATAAAAGAAAAGAAATGCAATCATACTATACTACTTGACTCAGCAGTGAATAATAGTTACATGATCATAATAATGAAGACTTTAAGTAAGATATTAACCACAAATTGTACCAAACCATGTGATGGAGGATGGGGGAGAATAAAAGGTATAAGTGAGTGAAAATTGTTGCCTGAGAATACTGATGACATCTAAAAACATGAATAACAAGATAGCTATACCCGAAGGAGTTTTAAGTGGAATGAAATGGAGGGGACAAGCAGAAAAAAGGAGAAAATCAGGGAACTGCCATGGGTTTGCTGTTGTTCTTATAAGCCACATTTTTTAGTATTAAGTTTTAAAACTATATTCTTGCATTATTTTGAAACTATATAAAATAATTTACAACAAACCAACAAAAATGACAACTCTCTATTGTACATAGTGAAATTACTACTCTACAGGATAAACTAAAAATATAATTCAAAGTTTCAGATTATTAAAGGTCTCAAGTCTAATACCGTGCTGCACTATTCTTGAAAATTATAACTATGGAGAAACCTGCCTCTTCCTTAATAATGCTAGTTTGACTTCAGTCCTTAAAGTCCAAATTCCTACCCCTGGAGATTCAACAGTGACTTGGCAAATCTCTGACTTCCACTCCAGCGGTGGAAGGGAAGTGCTACTTCCAGTCTGAAACACAAGCCAACGTGCACAGCACTGCTCTCCATCCCACGGCCAAGCTAAACCTAGACTGGAACATTTTCACAGGCCAATACCACAGAAACTAACATCCAAGTAGACAACTTGGGTTACGAGGCATTGTGTACTCATCTTCAGATCCCCTATCACACAAAGTTGAGCATCAGAAGCTCTATTATTTTTTTAAATCTTCTAATCACTCTGTGGCTTTATTTTATATAACTTTCAAAATAAAAATTGAATATAATTATGGTATATAACATGATGATTTGATATACATATACAGTTGACCCTTGAACAACACGGGTTTGAACTGTGCAAGTCCATTTGTACACATATTCTTTTAACAAGTATATTGGAAAAAGTTTTGGAGATTTGTGACAATTTGAAAAAACTCACAGGCAAACTCTGTAGCCTGGAAATATGGAAAAAACTAAGAAAAATTTAGGTATGTCATTAATGCCTAAGATATATGTAGATACTAGTCTATCATTACATAGGCATAAGGTGAGTGACATTTAATTATAATGTTTAAATAATTAAATAATATACTTTAAATATATTTAATAATAGCAATAATGTTAGTTTTCTTACTGTTTTATAACTTTGCTTTCAAAGAATTACATTACCACATAGTATGCTTCTCTCTCTCTCTTTCTTTCAATTGGAGAAGATGTGTGTCAGCCTATCATCACAGGTAAGTGGTTTTAAAAAAACATAATCATGTTTCCAATACTGTATTATGAATATGGCATGGTAATAATACCATATGCCACAAGAATTTTATAACAGTTCATTCATTATTTATAGGCTACTGTGAAGCAGCCATATCGATTACACTAGGCTACCATAAAGCAATCATATTGCTGCTTCTTCGTTATCAATGCATGAATCATTATACCTGCAAATAAATATGAATTTCTTTTTCACATAATTTTTTCATTTTTGATGTCTAGTGTTAGTATCAATAATACATATAACGTCTGCAATGTTTTGTATCATATAAGACAATATCGTTGTAGGTACTGACAGATGATTCATTTTGTAAACAGATGACATAAGCATGGTATCAATAGATACAGTACAATACTGTAAATGTATTTTCTCTTCCTTATGCTTTTCTTAATAACATTTTCTTGCTCTTACTCTATTGAAGAATACGATTATACAATATGTACATATAACATACAAAATCTGTGTTAATCAACTGTTTATGTTATTGGCAAGGCTCTGGTCAACAGTAGGCTATTAGTAGTTAAGTTTTAGGAGGAGTCAAAAGTTATACATGGATTTTAGACTGTGCGGGGAGTCGGCACCCCTAACCTCTGGGTTATTCAAGAGTCAACTGTACATAGTGAAGTGATTACTGCAGGCAAGGTAATTAACATATCCAGCTCCTCACATAGTTACATTTTGTGTGTGTGTGATGAAGAAACCTGAAATCTACCCTCTTAACAAATAGTCCAAATATGGAAACAACCTAAGTGTCATAGACCCATGAATGTTAAAAGAAACTGTGGTATATATATATATATATACCACATATATATATATATATGGTGTATATATATATACAATGTAATATCAATATTATTCAGCCTCTACAAAGGAGATCCTGCGATTTGTGACAACATGGACGAACCTGGAAGACATTAGGCTAAATGAAATAAGCCAGACACAGAAAGAAAAAAACTGCATGATCTCACTTATAAGTGGAATCTAAAAAAGTCAAATACATAGAAGGAGAGAGTAGAACTGTAGTTACCAGGGGCTGGGAGGTGGGGAAATTGGGGAGATGTTGGTCAAAGAGTACAAAGTTGAAGTTATGTAGGATGCATAAGTCTAGAGATCTAATGTAGAGTATGAGGACTATAGTTAATAATACTATATTGAATACAGAAGCTCTATTATTGATTTACTAAATAATCTTTAGAAATTGACTTAACTTCACTGTGTATCAATTTCCTCATTTGCCAAATGAGAAAACCTGCTTTAGAGAGGTGTGATTCAAGTTAATTCATTTAAATGACAGCATGAGGTATAATATAAACACAAATTACTGCTTTAATTATGACAAATTTTTGGCAGCACTTCCTCAAGAAAAACTAAACAGAATCCTCTCTCTTTTTTTTTTTAAAGTACATTTATTATAATTTTTTTTTTTGGCTGAGAGGCTTGCGGGATCTTAGTTCCCCAGATCAGGGACTGAAGCCAGGCCATGGCAGTGAAAGCACCGAGTACTAACCACTGGACCACCAGGGAATTCCCCAGAATCCTCTCTTCTAGAAGCCTTTCTCTCTTAAAGATAACACTGCTGAGAAATCTAATGACTTCTTTCATGTATGTTAATGAGTAAGGATTGAGTCTTCTTACTAAAAGTAAGACAAAACACAAAGTTTTTCCCTTTATTTACCAAATATTTGCCAGCTATGGGTCAATTCTTCCCTTTTCTTGAACCTCTTCTCTCTAGGCAGCCTTGTCTTAGTACCACCTGCTCCTTCATCTTTTTCCGTGTCTTCTGCTTGCTACTCTTTCTTTCTGCCCCTCTAAACAAAAAAGTTCCCCTCAGAAAACTAGCTCAGGCTCCCTTTGTTTCTCTCTTCGCACTCCATCCTTGGGTAATATCATGAACTCACACAACTCTATAACAATTCCCATTAGATGCTCAAATTCTCCCAAGCTTTAAACTTGCATCTTCCTGCTTGACACTTCTATCAAAATTATCTGAAAAATCAGATTCTACTCTGTTTGTTCTTTTCTTTTCAACAATGACATCACGATCTTAGTCATCTACATCAAAATCACCAAGTCATCTGTGACCCTGCTTTCTCTTTAAACCCCTGATGGACAGTTAGCTGCAAATTCCCATAGATTCTTTGTGTATTCTCTTTTCCTATCTCTCCCCATTCCATCCCACCAGTCCTACACGATTACAGATCCTAATCTCAGCCTGGAAAGCTACAATAGCCCCCTAATTTATTTATTCACATTCTGCCAATTGCCACTTCAATCTATCCTGTTCCCAGAGTGGCTTTGATCAAACTGTTGCCGCTTTGAAACAATCAATGGCTCCCTATTGCCTCCCCTTGACATACAAGATCCTATACATTAATGCCCCAAATAAGCTATGTTTCAGTAAAACTCAATTAATATTCCCTGGATATGCCTGGCATTTTGGAAGTGGGAGGGCTTGAATTAATTGCCCATCCTGTCTCTGCCTCCTATCCTATTTACTTTTTAAGGCTCATAAAGGTTTTCTTGATTTCTCCACAACCTTGTGTTGTCTATTTCTTCTTTGCACTTGACTCATCAGAGCTCTATCCTGTGTGTATGTATTTAAGCACTTATTTTACTCTAACTTACAGCATAATTGTTCGTACGTAGTTTCATTTCCACCTCTCCCTTATGAGATTTTAAACTCCTTGAGTGCAGTAAAGTTGGCATACTCATCTTTGTGGCTTACTGTACCTAGTCTGCACTTTGCATATGTAAACACTTAAGAAATGCCTTTGAATTAAAACTCATAAGAACTGCCTTCAAATGCTTTTGGAGTTCATCAGACATATTTAATAACTAAAAACTTCGAGAATGAGTTAATCTTGACAGTGACATACTACTTGGTCCTAGATTTGCAAACAATTGGGAAAAAAGTCTTGTTTTGAATCAATGGTTGGATAAAGAGTTCTATTAAAGAATTAAAAAAAAAAGTCTTCTTAGTGATATAGTAGATGACACTTTTCCTCCTAAGTCAGTCTGTTTAAAATTCCCAGATGGAATACTGGAGCATGGAGCAGTGAAATGAGCAACAGGGTTATGCTAAGGAATCCTTTTGGTAAAAGTGGGATTCTACCCTCAGCATTCTGCTGGATGTTAAATTCGGCTATTCTATTCTGCCTACTGAAAATGACCCTGGGGCTTTGGTAGACTGGGTATCCTTCTCCAATTCCATCCTGGGGCTGTATGTTTACTTTCTGAGCTATTAAACTGTGGCCATATTCTACTCAAAGGTGGAATAAAGAGCTAATCTCTGCTACAGATATCAAGTTAGTCTCTGCTGTTACCAAGTGACAGGCCTCAAAGAAACAAGAAGAGCTTGCTGCTCTACCTCTAGAAGGAACCTTTATTAATGGATATCGCCTTCAAATGACTGGGTCTTTTCAGCCAGCTGTATTTACTTTACAAAATAAGTACACTACAACATTTACCTGTTGAATTATGTAAAGTCAGAAGATAGATAGGAAAGATGTCCTCTTACGAGTTAGACATCGAGCCTACATTAGAATTTGTCCCAGTGCTTTGTGTAATTGACCTCAAGCTTCAAAAAGCAAAGTGTGTAATCTCTGCTCCCCCCTACTTTCTCAGATAAGAGTGCTCTGGTGTCCCATTTATTGTGGATTTACGATAAAAGGGAAAAAAATTAAAGAATCAAGAAGTTGAGCTGGGTTATAAAAACCAAATTGGCAAAAGGAAAAATGGACAATGTCTTAAAACCTTAGGGAGGCGGGGAAGCGAGCTGGCCGCGCTTTAATCCGAAAGGACCTACTTTCCCTCCATTTCCTGGGCCATTTCCAATCCAGGCTAAACTTCAGCAATAAGTGAACCACACTGGGAAGCGTCGCTCGTTTTAAATCAGAAACCTTCCCTAGACGACCTACTCCCAGCCAATCATTTGCGTTTTTAATAGACAAGTCCGGCCGAGCCAGGTGCGGGCTCTGACCAGCCGAGCAGTGCGCGACACGACCGGTTCGAGGTCGCCCCAGAAACCTCGCACCCCGCCTGTGGACAGCTTGCGGGCAGCAGGGGGCGCTGCGGAACCTCCGTCCCTTCCCGGGAGAACCCCTTCCCCGGCCCAGGCGGTTAGTCCAGCCCGTCACGACTGGCCCCAAGTTCTCTACCTCCTAAAAAAGACAGACGCCCAAGGTACGTGACAAAAGAAACAGAGAGCACGCGCCCTATAAAACGAACCACTCTCTTCTTCAACCTCTCTGAGTCTCGCGGCTGGTTAAAGGCTGTTTCCAAGATTTAGCAATTAAGAAAAGTTGTTCTTTCTCACACATTAAAGCGCGGGCCTCTACCTTTCTTTAAAAAAGAAACAGCTACTGACCCTGAGCCGCCTGGGAACCACAACCAAGTACCTCAAAGCGGTGCCGGCGGCCGCCCCGCGCCCGCTCTCTCCCCGGGAGACCCGCTGGGGCTTCGGCTCCAGTTTACCCCCAAACTGTGACTGGACCGTCGGGAAAAGAGGTGACAGGGCAAACCTTCACCCCACACTCTGTATCGCACACCGCCCCCTTCCTTCTCCCCACGCCCGACGGCCGGGAGCGTCGGAGGGGACTGAGGCTCCCTGGGTGGCTCCACGCTGAACGCCGGGAGGCAGCCGGGGTTCGAGCTCGCGCCGGTGTCTAAGCACCCTTCCCCTTCTTTGACCTCCCGGGGTAAGCTCCGGGACCCCGGGGTCCATCTTGCGCGAGGTCCCCGGACCACGGGCAGGGGCACGCCGGTCCTCGGTTGCAGGAGAGCAGGCGTCTGCTTATTGGAAAGCGTGCTTGGCGTCCGTTGTGTCAGTCCGCGGGGCTGTTCTGTGCGCTCGAGCCGGGACGGACACCCCGGCCACGCCTTCGGCGCCCCCAAGTCCCTCTACAGAACAACACCAAGGGTGCGAGACCCCGCCCTAGGTCTACCGTACACCCGAGCCGCCCCGCATAGGACTGCGGTGGAGGGTGGGCTCTGAGGGTCCGGGGCACATCGCGAGGCGGCCGTGGGCGCGCCTTCCCGCACCCCGCCAGCCGCGGTCCTCCCGAGGCGCGGGCCGCGGCCGGCCGGGTACTCACATGGCGGGCCCCGGCGGGAAGGGCGGCAGGCAGTAGTCGTGCGGTTCCCGCTGCAAGGGCGCCAAGCGCGGCTCGAGCCCCCCGTTGACGCCCCTCCAGCCCCGTCGGCGGCGCTGCGGCTCCGCGCCTTCGTCCTCGCCCTCCTCCTCCTCCTCCGGCGCGGGGAAGGTCACCCTCGCTTGCTCCTTGCACTTGCTGACCTTGGTGGACATCGCGCCGGCCGCGGTCCGAGCGCGGGGATGCCGGCCGGCGGCCTCCTTCTCCACCGCAGCCGCCGCGCGGTCTCCCCGCGGCGCCCCTTCCCTACCTTCCGCGGCTCCAGCAGTCCCGGGCAGCCCCGGGCGTGGAGGCAGGAAGAGGGAACGGCGCGGCCCGACACCGAGCAGTTAGAGGCGGGAACCAAAGCCGTGTCGCCGCCGCCGCCGCCCACCATCAAACCGTGGGGGCAGCCGCCACGCCCGTGGCTGTGAGGAGGAAGCCCGGGGCCGAGCGGGCCGCTGGTACTGGAAAACGCTCTCCCGCCCCGCGGCGGCGGCGACAGCGATGCCCCCTCCGTGCCCGTCTCCTGTTTCCGACAGCATCACTTGCTAGGACAGTACAGTTACTCAGGGTGAAGGAGAGAGAGAGAGAGGGAGGAAGGGAGGGAGGGAGGGGGAGGGAGGAAGGGAAGGAGGGAGGGAGAAGAGGGGAAGAATCAATTCCTTATCAGACAGTGAGAGCTGGAGAGGAAATCAGACAGACCAGCAGGTAGGGAGTAAGGAAATCAGAGAAACTTCCCTCCCCAATTTCCCCTTTCTCTTCCAAAAGAGCCTTTCTCCACTTAGAGATACAAGTTTCCCAAAGAAAGGAAAAGGAAGTCGTCTGGCTTGTTAATTTTCCTGCAGTTGTATTTATCCTGTTCAACTTTATATTTGTTTCAACAAGCACCATTGGTTCGTTGTGTTACTTTCTCTAAGACTTCGTTGAACCTACAGAGGTTTAAGTACATTTCCCTGAGTGCCAAGAATGGTAATGTTTTAATCGTGCATGATGCTTCAGGGGTTTTTTTGTTTGTTTGTTTTAAATGAATTTCAAAACATCTAACAAGACTTATATACTTTCCAAGAAATATTTTCCAGCAAAATTTAAAGTATTCTTTTTAAAACTTAAAAATTGCATTTTAAAATTCAAGAGCAGTATTTCTTCTGGGAGAAAAAACTTGTGGAATTTTAGTCAGAATGAGTTTTAGGGATCAAGGAATTTATCCCTCGTTTTAGAAATAAGAAAACTGAGGCCTAGAGAGACTGAATAAACTACTCAAGGTAGGTAATAGAAAACTCAGATGAGACCTAGGCAAGTGTATTTTCTAAAGCTTTCTATTGCCTCAAATAAACAGCTTTCCAGCAAGTCCAACTTGGAATAATCACAGAAATACCAGGTATGCTACTATGAAATAAGATACTCATTTTTACCATTGTCCAATTATACTGTATTTTTTTGAAGAGCAATTCTTCTCAAATTTAAAGAAAGCACAAGGAAATTTAGCTCTTTTGAACTACAGTTTTAAAAAGTAAATAATATATTGTGTGTTTTATTAAGATGATAATGTCTGTATGTTTTAGGAAGCAATGATGTTTATTTATACACCTGGTACAGAAAAAACAAATAATGTCTGGTGTTTTACAGTTGGAAACACCCTTCCCATACCAGCACATATAGAAGTTAGAAGTGTCAAAATCCTCACAATGCAAGTTTCCAGACCCCTTCAATTCCACCTCTGAACGATCTCTAAAGCAGGACTGCTTTCTGTACCCCCAAACCACTGCTTCAGTTAAGGCTCCCATCATCCTCCCTGCCATCTAGTCTTTCTGCAGCCCACCTCTCCCCACACCATTTCATTCTCCACGCTGCTAGAGAGACCATGCTCAGAGCAAGTCTGATCGTGAATTTTCACTGTAAAAATCTCTGGTGGCTTCCCACTTCTCTCAGGTTAAAATCCAAATTTGGCATGCCCAGCCCTTTGTGGTCTGACCTTAATTCTTCAGTCTCTCCTCCCATCCTCCTTCGTATACATCCTAACTCCAGTTACGCTGAACCTCTCACTCATCACCCTACATTCTAGCCACTTTCCTGTTTCCCTGCCTTTGTCTGTGGTATTCCTGTCACTGAAACATCTCTGTCCCCTCAGCCACCTGGCACACTTTTACTTTCCCTAAAGACCTAGATTAGGTACGGCATCCAATCTGATATCCCTCCTGCCTCCCAGTTAGTTCCCACAGCTCATGATCCGCACCCATGGCACTCTGTGCGTACCACAATCTTACCAGTAGTCATAGCACATTGAAATTAACTCCTTATATTCCTGTCTCTTTTAAGACTGAATTCCTTGCGGGTGGTTTGGGGTCTTATATACCTTGAGCTTCTTGAGAGTTTATCTTTTCGTCTTTGCATTTAGCTCAGTACCTGATGTGCAGGAGAAGCTCAATAAATGTTGAATGAATTCAGGAAGTCTACAGGTTCTTTATAATTATGTTAACGACTGCGTGAACTGCTCTTATGAGGCTCTGGATAGAAGCACTGTGGGAATGCTGGACTCACGAGGGTTTATACTCTTACATACGGTGTTAGTTTCCTAGGGCTGCCCTAACGAAGTATCACAGACTGGGTGGTTTAAACCATAGAAATTTGTTTTCTGATAATTCTGGAGGCTGCAGGTCTGAGATCAAGATGTTGACAGGGTTGGTTTCTCCCAAGGCCTCTCTCTTGACTGTCTTCTCCCTGAGTCTTCACATGGTCTCCCCTCTGTGTCTGTGTCCTAATCTCCTCTTCTTATAACAACACAAGTCAGATTGGATTAGGGCCCACTGTAATGACCTCACTTTTAGCTTAATTACCTCTTTAAAGACCCTATCTCCAAACACAGTCACATTCTTAGGAACTGGTGGTTAGGATTTCAACATATAAATAAGGGACAGGGGCACAATTCAGCCTATAACACAAACTAACTCTCCTGGGCTGAGGGAACTATTTCATCCAGAGACTGCCAACATTTTTATTCTTAAGAAGTGCATTCATGGGCTTCCCTGGTGGTGCAGTGGTTGAGAGTCCGCCTGCCGATGCAGGGGACACGGGTTCGTGCCCCGGTCCGGGAGGATCCCACATGCCGCGGAGCGGCTGGGCCCGTGAGCCATGGCCGCTGAGCCTGCGCGTCCAGAACCTGTGCTCCGCAACAGGAGAGACCACAACAGTGAGAGGCCCACATACCGCAAAAAAAAAAAAACAAGTGCATTCATGAGATTAACAAAAACCCAGAGGAGAGGAAATCTAAAGAAAGTAAGTTCTTACAAGAGAGAGGAAATAGGGACCTCCTTGGCATAAGCCAGCTTTGTCTTTTTGGTTTTCTTCTTTTGTAAAAGAGGGTCTATCACTGTATATATGTTGTTGGCTGTCTGTGTACTCATGAAATAAGTGCCTAACATGCATTCAAAATCCATTACTCCTTTGGAGAAGGACAACAACAAAATCAATATTCAGTATTCAGAAAATCAACTGTTGAGGCCGGTTATTTTCAAGTAGAGGTGGTCACTGAGGCAGAAGAGAAGCATAACTTTCATGATAAGTACAAATTAAATAAAAGCAAAATTTTAAAACCTGATAGCAGAAGATGGATTCCAGTTTTCCCCCTGAATCTCTAAGAAATGCTATACCTTCTTTAAAATCTGTTTCACACACTGTGGAAGGCTCCGTTCTCTGTCTCTCTGTCTCCTCTCTCTCCCTCTCTCTTCTTCCAGGGTTGTCTGTAACACACCTAATAAGAAGACACTGTTGAGCAGTAATTCTTACACCCCAGGATGAAGTTTAGACTTAGCAATTTTCTCAAGGGGGCAAGAGCATGGAAACAGGTATAATGTTCCAAGCAGCGCACATTTTAGGAAAATTTTTTATTTATTACCATTTATTTTTGGCTGCGTTGCATTGCTGCGTTTATTGCTGCGTGCAGGCTTTCTCTAGTTGCGGTGAGCAGGGGCTACTCTTCATTGAGGTGTGTGGGCTTCTCATTGTGGTGGCTTCTCTTGTCTCGGAGCACGGGCTCTAGGCACATGGGCTTCAGTAGTTGTGGCACGCGGGCTCAGTAGTTGTGGCTCTTGGGCTCTAGAGTGCAGGCTCCATAGTTGTGGCTCTCGGCTCTAGAGCACAGGCTCAGTAGTTGTGGTGCACGGGCTTCGTTGGTCTGCGGCACGTGGGATCTTCCTGGACCAGGGCTCGAACCCGTGTCCCCTGCATTAGCAGGTGGATTCTTAACCACTGCGCCACCAGGGGAGCTCCAGTGCACATTTTTTTCCTCTTTAAGAATAGAAGTTCTCTTCCAAGTGGATTTTGCTTTGCTTAAAAAAAAAAACAACTTTATTTTTTAGAGCAGTTTTAGATTCACAGCAAAAATGACTGTAAGGTACGGAGAGTTCCCATAGACCCGCTACCGTGACACGCACAGCCTCCCCCAATACCAACACCCGCCACCAGGGCCGTATATTTGCTACCACTGATGAACCTGCATTGACACATTTTTATCAACCGGAGTCCATAGTTTACATTAGAGTTCACTTTTTGTCTTGTACATGCTATGGGTTTGGACGAATTTATAATGACATATATCTATCACACAGAGTAATTTCGCTGCCCTAAAAATCCTCTGTGCTTTGCCTATTCATCCCACCCTTCTCCCCGTCTCTGGCAGCCACTGATCTTTTTACTGTCTCTATAGTTTTGCCTTTTCCAAAATGTTATATAGTTGGAATTATCCAGTATGTAGCCTTTTCAGATTGGCTTTTTTTCCCACTTAGTGAGATGTATTTAAGTTTCTATCATGTCTTTTCATAGCTTGATAGTTCATTTCTTTTCAGCACTGAATAATATTTCATTATCTGAATGCACCACAGTTTCTTTATCCATTTCCCTACTGAAGAACATCTTGGTTGCTTCAAAATTTTGGCAATAATGAACAAAGCTGCTATAAATATCTGTGTGCAGGTTTTTGTGTAGACATAAGTTTTCAACTCCTTTGGGTACACATCAAGGAGCACACTTCAGTGATACAGATCTAGCACTTTATGTGTTACAAACTTCTTTATAAAATATTTTAGCAGTGTTTTGATGGATTCAAAGGTTGCAAAAAATGTCAAATGGAGATTTTCTTTGCACCATCAACAAGATGAGACTAGGCCAATGAAACATGAAGTCCGAAGGTAATGCTCACCTGAGAAGAGTTTGTGGTAGGAATGGCATTAGCTGTCTATTGTTTCTTAGCAGCTTAAACAACACACGTTTATCGTCACATCAAGGAAAAAAAACGTGTTCTCATAGTTGAGTTTTAAGAGTTCTTTGTAAATTTTGGATAACAGCCTTTTATCAGATATGTCTTTTGCAAATACAGTAGCCCCCGCTTATCTGCAGTTTCATTTTCCATGGTTCAAAAATATCAAACGGAAAATTCCAGAAAACAAACAATTCATAAGTTTTAAATTGCATGCTTTTCTGAGTAGCATGATGAAATTTCGCTCGATCCCACTCAGGACGTGAATTATCGTTACTCAGGATGTAAGGTATCTGTTAGTCACTTGGTAGCCATCCCAGTTATCAGATCCACTGTTGTGGTATTGCAGTGCCTGTGCTCAAGTAAACCTTATTTTACTTGATAATGGCCCCAAAGCACAAGAGTAGTGGTTCTGGCAACTTGAATATGCCAAAGAGAAGCCATAAAGTGCTTCCTTTAGGTGAAAAGGTGAAAGTTCTTGATTTAAGGAAAGAAAAAAAAAAAAGAAATCGTATGCTGCGTTTGCTAAGATCTACGGTAAGAATGAGTCTTCTATTCATGAAATTTTGAGGAAGGAAAAAGAAATTTGTGCTAGTTTTGCTGTCACACTTCAAACTGCGAAAGTTATAGCCACAGTGCATGATAAGTGCTCAGTTAAGCTGGAAAAGGCATTAAATTTGTACGATATTTTAAGAGAGACAGAACACATTTACATAACTTTTGTCACAGAATTTTGTTGTAATTGTTCTGTTTTATTAGTTACTGTTGGTAATCTCTTACTGTGCCTCATTTATAAATTAAACTTTACCATATGTATGCAAGTATAAGAAAAGATTTAGTGTATATGTAGGCTTGGATACTGTCCGCGGTTTCATGCATCCACTGGGGGTCCTGGAACATATCCCTTGAGGATAAGGGGGAACTAGTGTATTTTCTCCCAGTCTGTGGCTTGTCTTCTCATGCTCTTGATTGTTTGATTTTTAAAGGAAACATAAGTCATTAATTTTTTTAGCAGCATAAACTAGTAAGATGGGGAATGCTGCATATCGGGATAATTGAACCTGAAAAAGGAGGATCCCTGAATGTATGATGTGGTAATTAGTACTCTAGTGCTTTTTACACAGAATTGGCAGGGTTCTATTAACAGGGTCTCACTAATGCTTGCAGCTCTCTTACAGGCCCAGGAGGCCTCAGGTAGTTTCCTACTTTAAAACGTTTGTTTTGAAAATTTGTTCGTGGGTCACAAGTTTAGAACTCCACATTTACTTTATCACAGAAATAAGTTGTAAGTGATGGGTATCGTTCTTGGACAGCTCACAAAAGCTTACTTAACTTAAACTTGTTTCAGTGACAGTATAGAGAGGTATGTAAGAACATATACTCTAGGCCAGAGGCCTGGAGTCCAGTCCCACCTCTGCTGCTCTGTGACTTTAGGGAAGCTACCTAACCTCTCTGAGCTTCAGTTTCTTCCTCCATAAAATGAAGATGTAATCATAGTACCTATTTCATAAGGCTGCTATAAAGATTCTAGGTGTTAATGGCCTGGAAAACTGTGCCTTGCACCTAACAGGCACTGGTAAGAATTATCTATTCTTAGTTCACTATTGTAAACTATAGAATTTACAATAGAAGTCTGAAGTCTGGGTCCTAAGGCAGGGAGCTGCCATGTCTGACTTAGATGCCCCTCCATATAAAAACATTTACTAAATTGTATAATTGTATTTAGTAAATAGCATTTACTAAGCTGCATAACTGTTGACTTATTTGTCTGTCTCCCCCACTGGACGGTAAGCTCTGTTGAAGGCAGGGACAGTGTCTTATCTGACACGGTCACACTTCGTAATCATAAACCTGAAGACAGCAAGTGTTCAGTAAGTGGTAACTAGTAATAGTAGCAGTGGCAGTTGCAATAGCAGATGCTCGATAAATATTTATGGAATGAAAATCCAGGTACGAGGAGAAGGAGGGAGAGAACTTCCTCTGCTTTGGGCACAGTGCCAACTTCAGACAAAATCTGGGAATGGGCAAAATTCCTCTCTGGTATCTTTCGACTCTTTCTCTCACATCTTTTCCCACCTCATGGTGCCTGCCTTCCCTGGCACCTATGGACTCAGTGACTTCACGTTGCTTGAATTATCCCACAATGTTATCTCTCTAGCCTGCTGAACCCAAAAAGTGCTCCATGCTTTACAATCACCCTTCTATATGCTGCCAGTCAAAATTGCTCGTCCTTCAGGGCAACCAACCTCAGCTAGCTATTAAAGGGAAAGTGTCTTACACAAATTTACACTAATGTGTGTGAACATCTAAGAGCGCTTAATGCTCTGAGGGATTTACGTTTTTCAAAAACTGCAGTGAATATCCATTTAGTGGAATTACTAGCTGTGTATTAAAGTGAAGTGAAAGGAAGATACTTTTTACAGGGGTGGGGAGGGGTGAGGAACTGCCAAGTAGCGAGCTGGCCAAGGAGGAACTTTCCTACAGGGTTTCTGACTTTTATCTTCCCTGTTACTAAAGTTACCATTCCCAAACATTTTACATTCACCCCCTCAGCCCGCTCATCAGCATCTTCCCACGGCACTGTCAAGAAAGGGTGCAGTTTGAGGAGGGAGTACAAGAAGGGCTAAGAGGCAGAGCTAGCGACTTCATGTGTAGTCTCAATCTTGAGAAAATAGGAACAAAAGTGTATTATTTTTGGAAGACAATTCTCCATGAGTGCCTCCCATTTCTATACATCTTGCAAGCAGAGAGAGTCTGCCTTTGTTCTGGAATATCTTTTCAAGGGTGTTTGTAAGGCTAACAGCTTAGGAAGGCAGAGGGAGTGTCCCTCTCTGGAGCAAAGACTAGGTTTGTTTACTGTCCAGTATAATAAAGATGGTACTCCCATTGGGCAAAGGGCAGGGAGGCTTACTGATCCTTATAAAAGATTCAGTTACCTAAGTGTGGGGTTCCTCTCTTGTAATGCAACCCACTGCATGTACAGGGATCATCTGGCCCCCTTCCTGTTACTTTGTGGGAGTTGGGACTCAGGGAACTAGCACAAATGCTGACACTCCAGCTACTGCTATGGCTGTGAGTAAAACACTGTCCTTTATTTCTGGTCTGGGAGTTTTGTGCCTTCTGCCAGCATCCACGAAACTGTGACTGACCAACTTGTTAGCTTGCAAATAGTGTAAAATCTCAGAGCGCTTGGCAATTATTATATTTTACAGGTGAAAAAATTCACAGCTCTCCCCAGAGCAGAAATCTCCAAGAGTATATTAGGTTCTGAGAGGGGTTGTATTAACTTTCCCATGAGAATAAATGCATTAATTTATTAACTAATTTTTCAATATTTGCTAATGATTTTTATGTGAAATCAGTACCAAAGGAAATCAATACCCTCTACTTTAAAAAAATTTTTATAAGATTTTTTTTGATGTGAACCATTTTTTCTAAGTGTTTATTGAATTTGTTACAATATTGCTTCTGTTTTATGTTTTGTTTTTTTGGCCGCGAGGCATATGGGATCTTAGCTCCCCACCAGGGATCGAACCCACACCCCCTGCATTGGAAGGAGAAGTCTTAACCACTAGACCTCCAGGGAAGCCCCAATATCCTCTACTTTTTAAGATACAGACTTTATGACTGCTAATAGTTTTGTGTTGACAGTCTGAGGAGTGGCTTGACATTGCTACTCAGCCAACACTGCTACTCAAGGCTTAGAATGCTGTGGTGTTTGGAGACTTGAGGAGAGGTGAGGGTGAATACTTAGCTTTCACTTCCTCGACCTCTGTCTGCACGTACATACAGAAATCAAATCTGTCCAGCCTCTATTTTTGGCGTGGGCAAAAACAACTCTGCTTCATCCTAATCCCTAAGATTCCTGCCCACCCTCTTCCGAAACCTATTTAAAGACATGTTCCTCAAAGTTATATTTGTCCTTCCTTGAGGGAGGAAAAAGTACTGATCACTTACAAATGGAAAACTGGCAGAAATGTGTCTATGTAAGTCACCTGTCAGAAAGGGAGTTTGAGAAAATGGAGTAGTTCAAGTTTTCCGATCATAGTATATTCACCATTAGTGAAATGAGCTAAAATCGTTTCTTATTCATATTATTTTTGTGCAGGGTGAATCCTTAGAACACATTAATAATGGTGATAAAAACTAAAGTGCAATTCTCTTTCCTTTTCCTACTCATATAGCTCTTTAGTGTCAAATTTACTCTGTGCTACGTGCACATGTCTTACAGGTTGCAAATGCAATCCCATTCTAAGGTCTGAATCGTTCAGTAATAGAATTAAGTTGTCAGTCTCCATATTACCAGTTTAGCTTCCTTTGTTTTGTTTAAAAGCATAAATATCTACTCACCACCAGTGGATGAAGAGAGACTTGACTTTCTGACACCTAATCAGGTCTAACTAGGTATGGATTTAGGGAAGGGAAAGTGGGCCTCACTTAAACATTCTGGATATATAAAGGACAATGTTTCCCCACTGCATTAAACCATGCCCTTCCTCCCCAGACCCCAGTTAGCTATCCCTAATCTTCAAATGTAACTCCTTTATCTTGTAACTCAGTTTAGGCAAAGAGTTAAGAGAATACAAAAGGAAAGAGAAATGGGAGAGAAGACAATGTTTTCTGCTTCTCCCTCCCTATATTCACCTGGAATAAATTATCTTAAATAGGTTGGAAATATCCACATACATGGGATGCTCAGTGGTCTAATTTTAATGCAAACTTTGATTAAAAATTAAAATTACAAGATAGTCACACAGCAACATAAAACATATAACTCAATTATTAATACTTTTGACATGATATTATAATCAGTAGAATGTCTTTAAGGACTTTAAGGATAAAGAGAAAAGGAGGAGATTATACTGTCTAAAAAATCATGAACTATGTGGATTTGAAATGTATCTTAAAGGACATCTAGTCTGATCACATTATAATGCTTGAATCCCTCTGCACTGTCCTGGCTAAATGTTTGAACATATATGTTAATATTTTTATAATGTCAACAGTTTTAAAAAACACCATCCACATGCCACTGTAGATTCTTTTTTAGCTCAATAAATCCTTTCTTAGAAGAGTTTCAGATGCTGGGGAAAAAATTAATTGTGTGGACTACATCTTAATCAGTGAGTCAAATCTGTGAATAATTGCCTTTATAAGGAAGGTTGTTGAATCTCTTTGCGATGGAATAATTGTTCAAAGGGGAACTTTAAGTGATGCCTATGAGGGTTCCTGGGAAGCACTGATGTTCAACACCATCTAAATCTACAAGGCCTGGAAAAGTCCAATTGGACATGTACAAATCAAATGGGGACAACTGAGTCTCCACTGAAAGTTTGGGCTTTTAAAATTTGAGCCTTGGATACAACCCAATCAGAACTTCTTAGGATTATGAGTTGAAGATGGGAATGGAGAGCAATTACAAGGATCTGCATTATTATAAACCAAAAAGAAGACAGATTATAGAGATTTTTTGCATACAATAGATTTCAGTTTGACTACAAAACAGGAGAGAATGGTTTAAAATATAATTTGAAACTGGAAGCTTTGAATCTTGGCTTGAATTTAATTTATCCTGGAAAAGGAGCTTTGTCCAAGGGACTTTGCTGGGATCCTGTGAAGGTGCTACTTGCTGCGGAGCCCAGCCACAATAACAAAAGAACTGGTATCTGTATCAAACAAACAATTCCTGCACACAAAAGTCTTCCTCATTAAAAGTTAGACATTAGTCTTGGCTACAGAACCACAAAAAGAAATCGTTTCTCTAGGATATTCTGTTTCATGAGGACTTTTTTTTTTCTCTACTCAACTGTTTAGCCAGCAGCTTCAAATTCTGAAACCCCAAGGGAGAGAGAGGCTTCTCACACACCCAAAAGAAGATGGCAGGCTCCCAAACCATAAATGGCTTCAATTTTCTTATAAAACCAGCGTAGTGAATCACAGGTGGATTTTTACCAAAAATGCATTGATAGGCTTATGCTACCAATAATACCTTACTTAAAAAGAATCAGCTTTTTCTTGGCTAGAAATAGTATGCATACTGTAGCCAAATACATTAGAACATCAACAAAGACAACTTTGGAGATAATTCAGGAAAAGCCCAATATCCACAAATGAATTGATTTCAGGAGGAATAATAAAAGCTCATAAGCTAACAAGAGTACATTAAGGATTTATAGTACTGTTAAGGGAACAAAATGGAATAGTGTAATTAGAATGACTTTCTGTGAGAGCATGTAAGATCTTATTCATGGGTTTTGATTTGTTTCAGAAGCTACTTTTATATAAATGCAAACTATAAAATTGAGTACAAAGCAGGAAAAAATCACCAGTACCTAAGGAAATGAAAAATCCCAAGGTATCAGTGTGGCCATGAACGAAATGATCTTATATACAGAACATATAGGACTGATGTATCATAGGAGACAGTCATGATCAGAGTCCATGTACTTTATATCCCAGAATCTCACATCAGCAGCAACAACTACCCTTTTCTACTATTCCTTTCTGTTTAATGTGGAGTGAGCCTCTATAGAATGATGAGCCTAAATTAAACCCACAATCAAAGAATAGTGAGATGTCCACCACTTAAAACCCTTCAAAGTCTCCTGATGGCCTCCAGATAATGTCCTTTACCTAACACTTAAGACTTTTGGTAACCTGGCCCTTGCCTCTTTTTCTGGTCTTACTTCCTGCTACCTTCTCTTTGAGACTTTGTATATGTGTTCCCTCTGCCTAGAATACATCCATTCAAAAAAAGTTATTGAGCATCAATTATATGCCCTTCCTTAAATGTCTGCCTGGCAAACTCTTCAACTTTTAGAACTCAAAAATCTCCTCCTCCTTGAAGTTTCCTTCCTCAAAGCAAGTTAATAACCATCCTCTTACCCTTTTAAATAATGCCACCACTGTACCTTGTACACAACCCTTGTGGAACCATACAGCAACTTTCTTTTTTCAAGGGAGTGAAAAAAAAATTACACAAGTGAATGTATGCCAATTGTTAAAAGTTTTCAGTGTTCCAATTGTTAAAAGTTTTCTCCTTTTCAGAAATAACCACAGTTAAGAGTTAGGGACATATTTTTTTCAGGCTTTTTTCTATATACTTATATACCCGATAGGCAATTTAGTGTACTTAAAAACACAGACCTGGAGACAGGCTGTTTGGGAGAAAATTCAAGCTCTACCTCTTAACATTTTGGGGTTCTTGGGCAAATTACTTATACTCTTTGTGTCTCAGTTTCTTTATCTATAGAATAGCAATAATAATAATAATAATAATAATAGTACATAGCTGACTGAGTTAATACATAAAGCACCTAGAACAGTGTCCTGCACATAGTACATTCTTTAAAGTGTTTGCTCTATATGTTATGCAAGTATAGGTTTTTACGATGCTTTTAAAAATATATAAAGGAAATTATACTATACTTGCTGTTCGGCAACCTTTAACTTTGCTAACTATCTACCTTATTTTATAATATGGATTTACTATATGCTACTTAACCATTGAATATTTAGTTTGTGGTTGATTGCTACATGACAATATTTTGCAGGAAAGTTCCTAAAATTTTTGAGTCAAAGTATATATTCACTTCTTGTTTACTTAGGTACTAAGGAATCGCCCTGTAAAGAGTCTGTAAACAATTAAATTCCCATCTGCAGTCTTGACCAGCAGTGTCAAGGGTGCATCTAGTACACATTGAATAAGACACCTCTACCAGGTCACACACCCTCATCAATAGGTGTCAAGAAGCCTCTGAGATAGGGCTTCTCTGGCTCTTTATCTCTAACTCCTGAGGTCATGAAGGAGCCCTGAATATGCCGAATATCTTCTTTCCCTTCTCCTAACAGACATAGCCTTCCCATGACCTCACTGTCCGCCTTGAGTCTACCAGGACTATCTTCATGATGCCCTTTGTCTATATGTTTATGTCACTCACCATAAGAAACTCCATATTCCAGGTCACCCCTTCTCTCTCATCAGCTATGCCCATTTCTGCTTCTAACCCTGTCTCCTACCCACCCTTCACCAAATTCCTGAATCCCTTTCACTCTTCCTTCTGGAATTCAAGATCCATCCTCAGCAAAATCTGCTGTCTTCAACCTCCTTTTTGAAAGTCTCCTTTACCTTCTTGCTTTACAGAAAAGCTGGCTGTCCTTCTGAGGACCCATCTTCCCCTGCAGTCTTCACAAGCAGGGACTGTTTTCCACACACTTTGTATTTATAGACCCAGAATCAGGGTAGATTTCTCTGTAGCTTGACTCTGATGTCATCAAAAGATATCACTGATTAACCTCATTGGTGGGAGCATCTTTCTATGCCTGAGCCACTCCTAATCTCTCTATGATTTTAGCTCCTGACTCTCTCTCACTCTCCCCAGCACTTTTCCTATATTAATTTTTGAAGCTTCAGGATATATCGATGATATTTCTCTCAGTTTCTTGAGCTCCTTTCCTCTGTCTTGTCCTACACTCTACCTCAGCTACTCCTCTCAAATTCTACTCCTAGAAGTTGTCATAACCGTCCCTCAAATCCCTCCATCTTCGCAATTTCATGCACCTCACTCTCTGGCCTTACCACCCCCTATAGTTGCCATTTATTCTTTCTAGTAGCACAACTCTAACAATACTTCAATCTTTCCAGAATCTTTAATTCATTAATCCGACCCTTTTCCCTCTGTTCCACATGCCCCCTTACCCAACTTAAACTCCACAACTATAATTATTACCATTCCCCACATAATGCCTTCAACTCCCTTGCCCCCTTCCCTTCCTCCTAGTCACTTGGCAAAACTAATCTGCTATGTCCATGCCTCTACTTGTACTTGTACAGCTGAATAAGCCTGCAGGAAAACACAGTCCTGCTTATTGAATCACATTAAATCAAGACCACAGATATCAAGTGGGCTCTTAGGCTGTCTGACCATCACAACACGGAAGGCAGTGGAGGATGGAGGCGAGTAGAAACATGTGAAGAGTCATGTCCTGTGTGGAGGAAAGGTAGCAATGTGGATTAACTCTGTAAGGTGAGGAAAAACAGACATTTAAGTATGCGTTATTTATGAGCAACCACTACTGTTTTTACAAATTGTTCTCCCTACAGGATGTTACTCTTGAGGATGAGGACTATGTTTATTCATTCTTTTTTTTTTTAACATCTTTATTGGAGTATAATTGCTTTACAATGGTGTGTTAGTTTCTGCTTTACAACAAAATGAATCAGTTATATATATACATATGTTCCCATATCGTTTCCCTCTTGCGTCTCCCTTGCTCCCACCCTCCCTATCCCACCCCTCCAGGAGATCACAAAGCACCGAGCTGATATCCCTGTGCTATGCGGCTGCTTCCCACTAGCTATCTACCTTACGTTTGGTAGTGTATATATGTCCATGCCACTCTCTCGCTTTGTCCCAGCTTACCCTTCCCCCTCCCCATATACTCAAGTCCATTCTCTAGTAAGTCTGTGTCTTTATTCCTGTCTTACCCCTAGGTTCTTCATGACATTTTTTTTCTTAAATTCCATATATATGTGTTAGCATATGGTATTTGTCTCTCTCTTTCTGACTTACTTCACTCTGTATGACAGACTCTAGTTCCATCCACCTCACTACAAATAACTCAATTTCGTTTCTTTTTATGGCTGAGTAATATTCCATTGTATATATGTGCCACATCTTCTTTATCCATTCATCCGATGGTGGACACTTAGGTTGTTTCCATCTCCGGGCTATTGTAAATAGAGCTGCAATGAACATTGTGGTACATGACTCTTTTTGAATTATGGTTTTCTCAGGGTATATGCCCAGTAGTGGGATTGCTGGGTCATATGGTAGTTCTATTTGTAGTTTTTTAAGGAACCTCCATACTGTTCTCCACAGTGGCTGTATCAATTTACATTCCCACCAACAGTGCAAGAGGGTTCCCTTTTCTCCACACCCTCTCCAGGATTTATTGTTTCTAGATTTTTTGATGATGGCCATTCTGACTGGTGTGAGATGATATCTCATTGTAGTTTTGATTTGCATTTCTCTAATGATTAATGATGTTGAGCATTCTTTCATGTGTTTGTTGGCAGTCTGTATATCTTCTTTGGAGAAATGTCTGTTTAGGTCTTCTGCCCATTTTTGGATTGGGTTGTTTGTTTTTTTGTTATTAAGCTGCATGAGCTGCTTATAAATTTTGGAGATTAATCCTTTGTCAGTTGCTTCATTTGCAAATATTTTCTCCCATTCTTAGGGTTGTCTTTTGGTCTTGTTTATGGTTTCCTTTGCTGTGCAAAAGCTTTGAAGTTTCATTAGGTCCCATTTGTTTATTTTTGTTTTTATTTCCATTTCTCTAGGAGGTGGGTCAAAAAGGATCTTGCTGTGATTTATGTCACAGAGTGTCCTGCCTATGTTTTCCTGTAAGAGTTTGATAGTGTCTGGCCTTACATTTAGGTCTTTAATCCATTTTGAGCTTATTTTTGTGTATGGTGTTAGGGAGTGATCTAATTTCATACTTTTACATGTAGCTGTCCAGTTTTCCCAGCACCACTTATTGAAGAGGCTGTCCTTTCTCCACTGTACATTCCTGCCTCCTTTATCAAAGATAAGGTGACCATATGTGCGTGGGTTTATCTCTGGGCTTTCTATCCTGTTCCATTGATCTATCTTTCTGTTTTTGTGCCAGTACCATACTGTCTTGGTTACTGTAGCTTTGTAGTATAGTCTGAAGTCAGGGAGCCTGATTCCTCCAGCTCTGTTTATCGTTCTCAAGATTGCTTTGGCTACTCGGGATCTTTTGTGTTTCTGAGTTCTAGCAACCTATCACTCAATAAATGCTTGGGAAATCATTTTTGACCAGAACGTTCCTTTGTTATAGGTAACAATGTAAACTGATAAAGATCGTGGTGGGGATGGGAGTGATGGTGATGATGTGGGTCTAGACACTTCCTAAATGTATTTTATCTAAACATCATCCTCTCAGAACTTTGATAGTCTTTATGTCCTTATTAAGCAATAACTGGTTGCATTTACAAGGCTAGATTTAAAATTTTAATTCTGAGAATATTGTGAATTCTTCAGTGCAGAAGTCCTAGATTCTTTGTGAATTTCTCCATCCCATGGCCTAATTCCATTTTGTTACTTTTCCTCTTGCTACTTTCTTTTATTACTATTTTATTTGTTGGCCCATATTTAAGGTATAAAGCTATTTTGGGTGCAAGGGATCAAATTGGATAAAAGACTGATAATCTTAGTAATAATCCTTTCCCTTAAAGCCTTTTTTGTTAATAATTTGATGTTTTATCTCCTATTAAATTTTTTGGATTTAAAAAAAAAGGTCACCAGCTATCAGGAGGGCTAACCAATGAAAGGAAGTAGAAATAAATAGTCCACACACTGATTCCTTTAAATGGCATATTCTGAGATATTTTTGAGTTTTTTTTTCATCCATCTGTGTTGGTGATAGAATTATTAAAAAAAAAAAACCTGATGTTGGCCTGTGATAGATGGTCTTATTATACTTAGAATTAGATAAATATGTAATTATAATCCAGAATTATAGGCTTTTTAAAAAAGCCACATAGATTTTTACATGTGACACAAGTCAAGATTGAAATTGAACAACAATCATGTACCAATACATTCAGCATTTATATAATTTATATAGAATGCATTTGTCTTCAAACTTTCCTGAATTAGCAAGAATTCTTCCCATATTTATTTTTAGTAACTCACTGAGATATGGAAAATGGTGCAGAAAATAAATGCGAAGCCTTTTGTTTGTTCTATTGTTAACTGATTTGAGGCTTTGATTATCTATAGGCACTTTACACTGTAAAAAATGAAATTAGTCACTTTATCAAGGCATACATTTTTTTCTGTAAAATCTTAGTATTTTATTTCTTAGTCACACTTCAAAACTCAAGAGATTAGTAATTTTTCTATATGAAAATGTGAAATATGTAATACATGATTATACAAACCTATTTAATTCCATTCTTTGTCCCTTTTTAATTAAACATCCTGCCTATCAGAGCTTATTAATCAATTACTTGATTAATTATTAATTGCTATGTGTATTTGATATGATATGAACATGGATAATCACAGTAGAAAAATTTATAATGGAAAAAATTGGAAACAGTAAGATTTTGGCAAAGTAATTATGGTGCTCCCATGCAATAGAATACTATACTGGCACAAAAGTCATATTGTAGAAGGATATTTATTGTCATGGGAAGAAGTTCATGTAATACATTAAGTAAAAATTGTGGGCCATTGAACTTTATGTGTAGCTTTGTACCTTTTTTTCCCCTACAAACCAACATAGCAAAAAGATTATAAGAATTTTCACCTATTTCCAGTGGCAGAAGAGGAGTAGGGAAAAGGTTGTGAAAATTAATAAAGGGAAACCTCATTTAAAATGAAGTTGGGAAGCCTTGAACGGGGTGCTCTCAGGCTCCATCTGTCACAGCTTACTATGCATTCCTGGGCAGGAAGAAGGTTACTTTACTACCCTAGCAGGAAGAAGGAAGATTTTTTCCTTGCCCAGTAACAACCCAGCCAATGAGAACTGCAAGTACTCAGCCAATGAGTAACCACTACCACCCTGAACTCTCGCTTTCCTCCAATAGATTTCAGTTCAAAGCAGCCACTCTCAACTTCCCCTTTTTCTCTGTAAAGTAACATTCCTCTCCTTCTTTCTCTGAACTTGCCTGCAGTTTGCCATAGTTAGCATGTCCTGAATTGCAATTCCTCTTCCATTTCTAAACAAACTCATTTTGTTAGTAAAATAACTGGTTATTTTATATTTACGGTTGACAGGGTATTTAGGACTTGTGATGACTTTTAAGTTTTCCTTTAGCTTTTCTGTGTTTTTCAAAATTTCTCCACTGACCATGTGTTATTTCTAAGTAGAAAAAAATGTTAAATGAATTCCTCAAATTAGAATCAGCTTTTGTTTTAATTTCACTATCCAAATCAATATTTACTGAACACCAACCTAGTGCAAGACATTGTAGGAAGATTTTTTTTTGATTTATTTATTTTTGGCTGCATTGGGTCTTTGTTGCTGCATGCGGGCTTTAGTTGCGGTGAGTGGGGGCTACTCTTCGTTGTGGTGCTCAGGCTTCTCATTGCAGTGGCTTCTCTTGTCGCAGAGCACAGGCTCTAGTCACGTGGGCTTCAGTAGTTGTGGCTTACGGGCTCTAGAGTTGTGGCTTATGGGCTTAGTTGCTCCGCGGCATGTGGGATCTTCCCAGACCAGGGTTCGAACCTGTGTTCCCTGCATTGGCAGGTGGATTCGTAACCACTGTGCCACCAGGGAAACCCAGGAAGGTATTTTTAAAAGTCAATTTTTCCTGCAGTCTAGGAGCTTCCAGCCGTGTTGTAGAAGGATTAGATGTAAAAATAGAAAATGTTAAAAAATCAATAAGGTTTAAATAACAAGTCAGGCCAGGAATAGATAGAGGATAAGCACATTTGATTAATTATATTGATAATTATTACTATGGGGAGAATCAATTCTCTGCTTAACATTCCTGTGTTCAATCTGACTCACCATGAATCTAACCAACCCTTGCTTTTCTCTTTCTTATTGGTACATAAGCCTAGTTGTGTTTCATTGATAACCTCATCATTTGTGAATAATCCTGTTCTTGAGTTCAATTTCAGCGGCATTTAGCAAAGCATAATTCTGGAACCTCCTAGTTGTTTGACTGCAAGCCACTCAGTGACACGTGAGAACTTTACAATATACAGTTGTCATTTCTGTCTCTACCCTTTGTCTGAGATTTCAATTTAGATATAGCATGTAAAACTTTCTTCCTTCCCTATTTTCTGGTGTGGATTAAAAGATGAAGGAGAGGGGCTTCCTTGGTGGCGCAGTGGTTGTGAGTCCGCCTGCCGATGCAGGGGACATGGGTTCGTGCCCTGGTCTGGGAGGATCCCACATGCCGCGGAGCGGCTGGGCCCGTGAGCCATGGCCGCTGAGCCTGCGCACCCGGAGCCTGTGCTCTGCAATGGGAGAGGCCACAACAGTGAGAGGCCCGCGTACCGCAAAAAAAAAAAAAAAAAAGGATGCAGGAGAAAAAATAGTCATATATTTTTACTCTGTAGCTCTTGACATATTTTCCCAGCTAAAGAAGGGAGAGTACGGTAAGTTAATTCGTCATTTAGTCAATGCCTATTTCTTGAGGAGTATGTAGCAATGTACTAGTACCAAAGCACGATGCTGCACCGTCAGTCAGTGAAGTGGTAAAATAAAGAGGGTTAAACTGAGGGACCCTAAATGTGTTTCAAATAAGGACCCTAACCTTGGTTGTTTACCTCCTTCAGTAATTAACAAACCATGTTTGTTAATTCTTCCAATGGGAAAGACTGGGAATGAATTATTGTCATTCAGAGAAGCTAATTCCACTGTAAAGAAATACATTACTTAGTACAGAAAGAAAATTAATGTTATTACCTATAATAATGGAAAATGTTGGTTTAAATTTCACTAAATGTTACCTATGGGGTAGGTAAGACAAGTAATTATTGAATCATATCCTCTGTTACATTATATAGATTTTCACAGATTTCCTTCCAGAGTGATTTTCAAAACCCTGCATGAGGATGTATATTTCACCCCAGAGGGGACTTAAGTATAGGATAAATTTAAAAACTGATACGATTAAAGTGATAGCAGGGTCTTAATGACATTTCTTCATGCCTGGTAAGTGAGCAAGATGCAGGGATAAATAGATTCCAGTAGCACTTGTGAATTATATTTATCTAATGAAAATTTATTTTTTCCTCCTTATTATGGGTTTCTCCTTCCTTCCTTCCTTCCATCTTATTTTCTTACAATAATTTATATACACATGTTTGAAATTAGATTTCAAATTTATAAATCCTTTTGTCTGGGAACAAAGCAAATATGGTAGCCCAAAGGAAAACAACAGTAGCCTCCTTACTGTAACAGAGCTTTTTAACAGCTCCTTTAAAACCTAAAAACAATTTATCTGAATTAAAATAAACATAACCAAGTGAATGCTTTTTGCAAGTAATGTATTCTGTGTAAAAATTTTTTAGATTACTGTTTTCCCATAATACTAGATCATTGTTTCTCTGAAATTGAAATCTTTTTTAAAGAATGACTTTTTAACATTGCACTCACTCTTGCATAACTATAAGCCTGTTAAAACACACAAATTGTTCATTTAAGTGACTACATTATCATCTTCCCAAGATAATATTCATTGTGTACTTTTCTATACCTGAAGCTAGAAATTCTGCTTATAAAATTACTGATGGAATAGAGATAAACATTCTCCTGGGTAAGTGATTTCTCCCCACCCCCCAGAAGTCACTGTTTACATTATTCACTTCATATGAAGTAAATTTAGGATTTTTTAAAAAGGAAATAACAGTTGCTTTTTCTCTGCTGCTTTTGGCCAAGCTGAATATTCTTGATGTTATGTTTTTACCTGAAATTTAAAAGTTCTGAATAATTTATTAGGCTCTAAATTTCTGGAAGACAACAAGAATAGAAAAAAAGAAACTATGATCTTTCCAAGGGACGTCTCAGCCTCAGGGAGATCTGAGCGGTAGATGTAATAGTGAGAATTGAAGGGCTTGGGAGGAAAAGCACCCTGCCTCCAGACAGTGAGAACATTAGAGCTGGGATCTTCATCTCCTTGCCTGAAACCTTCATTTCACACGTGAAGAGAATGAGATATAAAGAAGCCAGCTGACTTCCTGAAGGTCACTCAGCTGGCCAGTTCCCTTGTAAACCTGCACCTCCCTTCATCATCCTCCCAGTCACTTGAATAAGTTGGCCCTAAGCTATTTCTCTTGATTTCTTGTGAGCTGAGCAATCCTCTTAAAAGCATGCTCTTAAAACTGCATTAAAGAATTGGGAGTTTGGAGAGCTGTTCAGAGTATCTAGTCTGCCATCCTACCAGGATTGAAATCAGCCTCAGGATTGAACTCAGCCTCAGGATTGGACTCAGCCTGAAGTCACCTTTGCAGTCCCTACCCTGCTGCTTCTCACTCATTCAGCATCCTTCTCTCACCACACTCCCATTTCTGAGCCTGGTCACTTTGCGTGACCACACCTAGTGCCTAGATGCCTTTGTTAGTGCTGTAGCCTTAATACCCATCCTCCTCTACCCTCGAGAATGCTTATGCTCTTTTCTGCCTGGAGAAGTTCTGCCTTTTAAGCCTGGTGCCCAAGTAGTGGATCTATTCAGTAAGAGCTCTTTCTCTTCCCTGTTCCCCCTTGTTTAAGAGTACAGATCAAGGTTATAGGAAAACTGGAGTAAGAATCTAGATCATCTGGCTTGCAGACCAGTTAGTTTCCCACTCATTCCTTTCAGCCAAGCTCTGAGGACCGTCAACTTCTTGATGGAGGTTTCTCCCAATCTCTTAGACATACAAGTAAAAGTCCCTTCACTGAGGGTGCTGAGTGTGCTCTTGGCTGACGACAGATCAGGGCAATTCCCTTCTATGACCTTCCTTTGCCCTCAGGATAAAGTCCATCTCCTTAATATAACCTAGAAAGCCTCTGCTGACCTCTCCAGCCTTTATGTGTGCTCTCCCCTTAAACGCTCAGATCCAGTCATGCTGACCTGGTCTCGGGTAGTCTGTTACCTCTGCATTCACAGCAATCCTTCATCCTTCACCAGGCAAATTCCTACCCACACATTGTATTTGTTTCAGCTGACATGTCATCCTTTTTGGAAAGCCTTTCCCGACCTTGGATTTGATGCTGCGTATCATAGAAAGTATCCTAACATGGTATAATAATGGGTTATGGGCATATATGAATCTTCCACTCAGCTATGAAGTGCTTGAATCTTGAAGAGACTTTATCTCAATATCTGTAATACCTGCACTTTACGCTATAATTTCATTTTTAAACATTTACTTTTTTAATTGAAATAAAACATGCATCTCAAAAAGTACGTAAATCATATATGCACAGCTGGATGAATTTTCACAAATGAAAGTCATGCTGTAACTAGCATAAATCAAGAAAAGGAACATTATCCCTAGAATAACTCTTCATGCCCCTTTACAGTCTTTGCCTCTCTTATTGCTAACACAAAAGACTGTTGCCTGAACTTTATATAAATGGAATCATACAGTACGTATTCTCTTTTGTGTCTATCTTCTTTCTCTCAATATTATGTTTGTAAGATTCTAAAAGCTTTTTCTTAAAAAAAATAAGTAATATTGCAGTATCTAAGATTTTAATCAATGTATATGAGATGTTTTCCGTATCACCAGTTCAGAAAGAAGGCAGCTATTAAGAGGCATGCATGAAATTTCTCTCTAGAGGATGCCTGCTCAGCATTCTTTACTGTCATTCTTAACAGAACCCACTTTTGTTCCTGTGCCACATGCAACCCATGTGATTCATGGCGGGGGGGGGGGTGAGCCTGGTTGGTAATATTGCTCCTCCTTGCCAGTGATTGGCTGAGGAACGTGAGTCCGCATTTTGACCAATGAGACCTGAAGAGAGGTTTCCTGGGGCTCCTGGGAAATTTTTTGCCCACTACTCCAGGAATGTTTACAGAAGTGACCCCTTAACTCTTTTTCTGGATGTATTGTCGTGTGTAGACCTCAGACCTCTAAGGACACCCCATCACCAGGCTCGAGGATGACGTCAATACAATGAGGAAGACAGTGCCAAGGGTCACAAGGAAATAGGACTGTCTACGGGGTTAAATCATCCTTGAGTCTATTCTACCTCTAAGTTTCCAGATATGTCAATCAGCAAGTCTCATTATTGTTTAATCCAGTTTGAGGTTTTTCTTGTTTGTTCATTTTCAGGTTTTTTTGACCCTTAAAACTAAGGGCATTTTTAACCAACCTATCTCCTAAAGACTTTGATGCTTACCTGGAGGGCACATGTACCTGAATGGATAGTGATGTGAAGCTTTGGTCATGGTAATGAGATGAAAGTCAGGCAGCAAAGCACAGGGTGGCATAGGATGGAGGACTCCAGCTAGATCGTGGGGCTGAGATGGAAGTCCCTCAAGAATAGGCTGTTCTGGCACTGCCCACACTACCTTGGGCAAAGGCTCTAGGGGTACATGTTGTAGACTTGAGGAACCAAGTAAGCAAAGTGCAGCAACATTCTGAGTGGTAGGGGATGAAGCCAGCTGTGTGTGCCTGCAAGTAGAGAGGCTTTTCCTTCTGCCCCTCATTTGGAGAAAATGACGGTCAGAGCAACAAAGTCGTGTAATCCTAGGTGGCCCAAGGGAATTTCTTCAGAGGACAGGGATTGCACCAGCTGACTGGTTGGCAGATTTTGGTTGTAGTACATGTCCAAGATGACAAAGGATCCTCAAATAATGGACGTGAAGTGTGGCACAGGTATAACCAGATTCTTGGTGTTTTCCCAACAATGTAATGTGATAATGAGAGCAACAAGAGTGACAGGAAAGGGCCTCTTGGCTGATGGGATAGGTTGTCTGTTTTTCTGCCCCCCTGGAGATGAGAGCAATTAATATTGCCCACGGGGACTGAGAAAGCATGCCTGGGGGTACTGGAGTTACCATGAAGGGACAACTGTCCCATGGGAAGGATATTCTGTAAGATAGAGCCTCTGAGTGATTTATGGGAAAATAGCTCTTTCTTCCGTTCAAGCTGGGGAAGTGGGATAGATCAGTTCCATTTACATGGGGAGATTAGGGAGATTTTGTGAATAAGGCGGCATCTGATTTGACCTGAGAAGGAAAGATAGCATTTACACTAGAAGTGATATTAAGGAAGATATTTCAGTTAAAGGGAACTGAAAGTTCAGAGGCAGAAGGGCAGGAAAGAGAAGAGTGGGTATAGGACAGAGTGAGTAGATCAATTTGCCTCTGCCACAGGAGAGAAGCAGAGTGTGTGAGGGAGGGGAGAGCTGAGGAAAGTGGGAAAGAGGCATTATGTCAAGACGGAGGAGTGTTGTGAATGCCTCAGAACAGGTGTGAATTTTATCCTGTAGGTGATGGAGAATAAGCAAAGAATTTTAAACATGTCAGTGATAAAATTGAGTGGGCCTCAAGATGATTAAAATCAGAATGGACAGGGAAGGGAAAGACAGGAATTGGGGGGACCAAATTAGAGCCCAAAGCAAAAGAACAGAGGAAAGGAAGTGAATTAGGGTTGTGGTTGTAGACTCTAGAGAAATGGGAGAACTTATGGAGGTGAGCTTGACAGGAGTTGATATCTGATTGGGTGTGAGTGTTGCATGATTAAGAGGAACTGGATCATTGTCACAAAATCTAGTCCCAGAGGTTGATAATTTTTTCACGCCATGTGACATTTTCCACACAACCATCTTGCTAGTGAAATGATTCCCAATTTGCAGGCTATTTTGGGAGTGTATTTGTAACAAAATGAAACAAACAAAAAACAAAGTGATGAGGTGATAGATGTGAAGAGAATTTGCCTGAAGCAGACTCCTCTATTCCATGGGGTTAACAGTAGTACTGCTTTTGACCGAGCACAATTGTGCGTTCCAGTGATGGCAATGGAAAGATACGTGTCTTTAGAGCTCTTTTGCACCTTCACTGTCCTCCCAACTCACTATCTGAACCTGCCAGAGCTCAGTCACTGATTGCCAAGCAATTAAGCATGTATTTTTTTAAATCAGAATTTAGTTTATTGGCTAGAGTGCATTCATTTTCTAAGCCGGAAAAGTGAGGTTGGAACTTGATGCCAAAGCATAATTCTCTTAATTATTAAAGGGGAGGAATTGTGAATGCACTCCTTAAAGAAAGGATGCCAAAAAGCTTTCTTGATGATGATAGAGGTAACAATACCTTTTAAAGTAGTGTCTTTCAAAGAATAACTTCAATATGTCTCTTCCTGAGGGAAGACCATAACCTCTTTACCATAGGGCTTAGTGCCATAATCATGTTAGTTGCTCCATAAATATCTATAAGAGAAATAGCAGGACAAGATTGGAGCAAAAAGAGAAGACCTGAGATGGGAGGAATACTAAGCAGTGATAGAATTTTAAAGCTTTTATGCCAGGAGAGCCCTCTTACGCTCAGGTAATAGATCTTCAGAGAAAAAAACAAAGAGGGAAGGCTGTTTACTCCTGAGGACTATTTGGTTCACTCATTTATAAGATTTGACTCAAGAGTTGGGATTAAGTTTAGAGGGAAATCTCAGTTCTAGAGATTCTAAACCGACTTAAATTACTCACATCCTTCACTTTTTATCTTGGATTCAAGGACATCATGGGGAATTATGAAGAATCCCCGAGGCCCATCACTTCTTCCTCAAGAATTGTCTAGAGCTCCCAGTGATTACTTAACCATGACTTCGGCTGTTTAACAGACTATTTATCCTCTCAGATTTACATTGCTTTGTGTAATCTAAACTAGAGATCTAATTTTTATGGCACATAATAGAATGACTATCTATCCTCAAAAGATAACCTTGAATATCTCAGTTATATTTTACATTGTAGCCAATCCTGCAGAGCACCATGAAAGGAAAAGTAGTAGTATTTAATGCAGAGCAATTAGTAACATGTAATAAAAACGAAAAGCATTGAGTAGTAAGGAGAAAGTGTCCCCCAAACCATCCTTCCAACTCCATAATTTGCTGGAAATTTTCCAAAAGGAAATGGAAATATAAGGACTCCATTTTAATTGCACAACAAGGGGGGAAAGTGCTCAACTGCCGTAAGAACATGTTGAAAAGTAGATGGATTTTGAACCAAAACATAAAGGTTTATGCCTCTAGAAATTCTATGTCTCCACTGTGATTTGAAGTGTTGTAGCTTATAGTAATCATCTTGGCAAAAGCAAAACATGAATAAGAAGCCTGAGTAATAATCATGGATCTGCACTTCAGGCTCTGAGTAAGGGAAAAAGGCGTAACCTAGCTAAAATTCTCATCCAAGCCGATTCTCCTTTAAATGCATCAAGGCGTTCTTAGAGATAATTTCATCATGAGATGAGAGGCCAAGTATCACTGTCCTAGGTCTGATCTAAAAACAATAATGAAAGCTCTTATTCATACAGATTAAGCACTTCATTACGTTTCCCATTGTCACCATACAGAAATCTAATAGTGAATTGGATGTAACCTGAACTCCCTTCTTCTCTCTCCATCCTTTCCTCCCTGCCTTCTTCCTTCCTTCCATTCTTTTGAATGGAGGGATGAAGTAGCCAGACATTATCATTTTCAAAACCAAGAAAATCAATCGAGGATTTTCATGGACTTGCTAGCTGTATCAGTTGCTATTGTTGCATAACAAACAATCTCAAAACAATTATTTCGAACAACCATTTATTTAGTTCATGATCCTGCAAGTCAAGTTGGTAATTTAGGCTGGTATCCCCTGTGCTCCCTTATGCGTCTGCATGCAACCATTTGATGGCGAGGTTACTCTGCTTCCAAGGCTTGGCTGGCACCTCTTCCCTCTGCCCCACGTGATTTCTCATCCTGCAGGAGGCTAGCCAGAGTCTGTGCTATTTTCTGTCCAAGACAGAAAGTGGAAGCATGCTAGGGTTCTTGGGGACTAGGCTTAAAACTGACACAGGTTCAATTCTGCCATATTCTGTTAGCCTAAGTAAGTAATAAGGCCAACTTAAGTTCAAGACGTGGGAGACAGATGCTACTTCTTGATGGGAGGAGAGGCAAACTCACATTAAAAAGGCATGAATACCAGGAGGCTGTTAATGGGGACTGTCAGGTGACCAATCTACCATACTAGCTACTGTTCTTCTAACACTTTAAAACATTTATTAAAGAAAAATCTTTTTTATTCCCATTTTATCAAGACTTTTTATTCAGGAGTGACTATTTCATGTTATTAAATGCCACCCCCCACCTTTTTTTGCATATGTGAAGATGATCATGGATTGGAGTTTTTCTTCTTTGAAACAAAGGATTGATTATCTTAATAGATTTTCTAATATTGAACCTTCTTTGCATGCCTGGAAAGAACTGTACTTGATTGTGGTTAGAGTTCTTTTATTATACTGATTAATCTCTTTGCTGGTATTAAGATTTTACATGTTTATGAATGGAATGTAGTTTTCCTTTTAGTGATACACTTGTCAGATTTTGGTATTGGTTATAACTCTGTCAGAGCAAAGTTTCCAACGTAACAGATTTTGTCCTAAAGAACTTTTTATCAGAGATTGCTAAATTCTGGCTGAGTTTTTAACCTCTCTTTCTCAATCCCTTTATTCTTTACTAGATAACCCACTCTCTGATTCCCCCAGACTTTCCTATCTCCTAAAGACTCCAAACACACCTCTTTTATTTATTCATAGCGTGACACAGGTAGTTTCTGACTTGGCCTCCTGGTAGTTATGCCTTCGTGTAATCCCCTCATCTAGAACGTGAGAAGGACCTGTGTCTTGTTTCTAACCAACAGAATAGGGCAAAGATGATGGAATGTCACGTCGATGACTAGGTTACACAAGATAGTAACTCCTATCTTGTTAACAGACTCTCTCCCTTACAGGCTATGATAACACAAGTTCCCATATTGGAGAGGCCCACATGCTAAGGAAATGAGGGTGACTTATGGCCAACAGCCCTCAGTCCAATAGCCTTTGAAGAACTGAAACAACTAGATCCTTCCCCAGTCAAATCTTCCGGCCCTGGCCAAAACTTAACTGCAACCTTGTGAGATACTGAGAAGCAGAGAACCCAGCTGAGCCATCCTTGGATTCCTGACGTACAGAAACTGTGGAATAATAAATGTGTATTGTTTTAAGCCACTAAAATTGTGGTAATTTGTTAGTCAGTAGTAGATAACTAATACATATTGAATAACAGATTCTCAGGGTGGGAAGAACTTTTTTAAGTTCACACGGTCCAACCTTCTTTTTTTAATTAATTATTTTATTGGCGTATACTTGATTTACAATATTGTGTTAGTTTCTGCCACACAGCAAAGTGAGTCAGTTATACATACACATATATCCACTCTTTTTTAGATTCTAAAAAATCTCTTTCCTAGATTCTTTTTTAGATTCCCATATGGGTTATTACAGAACACTGAATAGAGTTCCCTGTGCTATTCAGTAGCTTCTTATTAGTTATCTATTCTATATATAGTAGTGTGTATATACACACAGTCCAACAGTCTAATGTGAATCTCCCCCAAGTACATGTCTAGCTTATGTTTAAATGGCGTAGATGACATAAAACTCACCACTCTAAAAGGTAGTGAAGATGGAAAAGTAGTCCATTCCATCTTCAGGAAACTATAATTTTTAGGAAATAGTTCACTTTAATAGGTTATATTTTATTCACAGGTCCTGAATCTTACCTAGGTGTCATAGCCATTTTTTATTCCACATCATAAACCTTAAATTATTTTAAGACAGGTTATTATTTTTATTTCTAATCTTCTATTCTTGTTTACACTGTAATGAAACTATGAACATTCTGAGACTGGGAACCAGTCATGTATATTTCTGTATTTCCTTTGCCTATAACAATCTCTGGCATAAAGGAAATGTTCAACAAATATTAGTGAAATCAAATTGAATTATCAATGTTAAATATTACCAGTTCTTCCAAAATTCCTAATATGATGTGGTTTTGTGCCCTCTCTCATCATCTTTGTCCCCCTTTTCTTAGCAAGGTGCCCATAAATGACCTTAACTTTAAGGTTTGTTTTAAGTAGTACAAAGAAATGCGGTACTATCATTTAGAGTAGTTAATGAGCCCACTGTTGAAATCACTGTTCACTCATCTTGGGCTCACTGTCAGAGAAAATCTCTGGTTTTTTCCCTTATGTGAGCTATACTAAGTCCTGTCATTCCTATGTTATGTTTACCCTGCTTAATTTCAGTTTATTTTATTTGTTCACACCAAGAAGTTGATGTCTTCCTGATGTCTTCCTACTAATTTATCACCTAAAGTAGTCTCCTTTGTTCCTAACTGCACATTATCCACAGATTTGATAGACATTTTTATAACTTTATCTATACTTTGAATATAGTGTTGACATGTGGCCAAGACAAATCCATTGTTCTGGCTGATACCTATTTATACATTAATATTCTTTAAATAATATCCTTTGTGCAAACTATTACAATGGCCTTTTAATTGTGGTCTCTATCATTTTCCATCTTAAATTCCTCCTTTACAAAGCAGCCGCTTTATAGTTTTCTATTTCCTACTGTTGTCTTCAAGCTTATCTTTTATTTGTTTCAACAAAGTCAGCATAGTTCTTTTACTGTCTCCCTCTGAAGTCTTTTGGGGTCGCAAGTCTAGTTTCCTTATATTCCTGGTTTTCTTTGTGTGTAGAACACTGTATGTGAAAATTATCTGTGGAAACAATCCTACATTACAGGATTACATGTAAAGAATGTAATATGCTGGCACATAATAAGTATTCAATAAATGTTAACTATTATTAGTATGTATTTTCATACCATCTTATTTATTTCCTTTAGGGCACTTATGACTCAAAGATTGCCTTGTTTATTTTTTATTGTTGTTATTTTTTCCTTTCAATAAAACATAACTGCCATATTTTAATAGTTACCACTATAAATTGAACAATAACACTTAAATGAATTAATGAATATATTCAAGTTTTTCACTAAAACATCAACTTTGATTCAATCCCAATAACCCACAAATAAAAAATAGGCTATTTTATGTGAAAAATAAAGTCTCTTCTGTAGCATATTCTTTTAAAAAGAGAACAAATTAAAAGCCCACCTTAATCCAAGAAAAGGAGAAGAATAATTAGACCAGATTTTACAAGTTAATTGCCAAAATCACTTGGATATAAAGCACATTACTTCTATGTTTGGACAAACAATGCTCCTCTTCAAATTTTAAAAATCAAGATAACTTAGTTTAAGTATCTTTTAAAATTTACATATGTTCTCATTTACAGAATGTCTCAGTCTTTCACCATTTATTATAATTCTAGAGACTTCTTATTCATTGGAGCCATTACTCCATTCACAGGAATTCAGGGATGTTCAGCATGTAATTTCTTTCATTAGAACCTTTTGATAAAACTACTGCATTATGTGCTCTATTCTGTGCCAGTGGATGGAGTGGAATGAAATATAAACATGTCTGTTTGTGTGAGTGCCTCTCTGTGGATGGAGATGCCATTTGGATTACAGTTCAGGGGGTGAAAACTTCCTTGTCATCTCTGTCTTCTCTCCATTCAGAGTCTCAGAAGGATGTGGATCACATTAGATATGATATTGGGCTTGTCTTAGGAAATGTTCCTCACTCTTTGACTTGGACACAGATATCTGTGTTCTATTGTCCATGGGGAGAACAGGCAATGATTTCTTCTGCAAAGAGAGCCCAGGAAACCCGTTCCTTCAGGAAGCCCTCCTTAAGCTCTCTTTAGTTGCTTTCCAATGGGCAACTTTATTGGCTCTAATTTTTTTTAGTTAGCATAGTGGGATAATCTTAAACACAAAACTTTTATATTCTTTCTGCTTGCAGAACATATAGTCCTTTGCAAAGAGAAATCATATTTGTGTAGTATGCTCAGCTTTATGCAAATATTTTCCCCAAATTTATGCACATGTTAGATTTCTGTAAATCAAATCACAGTCAATTATGGTCAGCGGTCTTTATATTAAAAAAAAACTGAGGTGAATTATTTTGGAAAGCATTGAGTGAAGGGGAGGAGTAGGAGGAGATGAAATTTTATAATTCTGAAGATAATTATATTTTATTACTTGTATAAAATAATAAGTTACATGCTAACCATTGCCTGACCAGCACTGTTATAATACAGGGTCCTGCTAGGGGTATTCTGTGGGGTATCTTTGTATCCCTCATGCCACAACATATGGTGATGTACAAAGGGAAGTATGCATTAATCTATAGAAGGGAAATGAAATGGCAATATTGAGAAATCAAACACAAATTAATTTCTTTTAGGGTATGTAGTCTTAAAGTCTTGAATAAAAGAAGAGAACTAGGGGAAAAATAGTCTCTAAGTGTGTCTAAATGAGGTTGTCAAGGAGATACGGCAAAAGTGAAATAAAGATGGTGCTGAACTTTCCTATTAAAACATTTTTTCTTGTGGGTGATTGATAGGGTGTCATCACATGGCTTGCAGGAAGGGAATAATGTGATAAGATTTTGTTTTATTAAGATAACACTGAGAGCCATCAGGTGAAGAATTAGAGGGAAAAGTGACTAGAGACATAGAATCCCACTACAGAGTAATTATAGTAGTTAAAGCAAGGAAAGTGAGAGCCTAATATGGGGGAAGAGATGGAGAATTATTTGGGAGGTTGAGGTGATAGAACATAGACTTTGGTGAAACTCACAGTTTCTTGTTTTGCACTCTTGATGAATCGCGGTGCCATTTACTAAAATAAGGAATGCAGGATGTGGGGTAGCTTGGGTGCAGAGGAAGTGGAATGGAATTAAGGAGTAAAGATGATGAGTTCTGTCTTTGACATCCTGGAGCTATCTGTGACTACCTAGGTAGGGTTGTTCAGTATAGGTGTTGGATACATAAGACTGGAACTCAGGAGGAAGAACAGGGTGGAGATAAAGGTGTGAACACCATTGGCATGTAGGCTGTAGGTCAAAGCCATGGGAATGGATAAGATGACTCCTGAGGATCAGTGAAACAAAGAGAAGAGGAGTATGAATAGGAAAGAATGGCTGGAGAAAAAGAAAGCTCAGCAAAAGAAGGTGTGTCTTAGAGGCCTAAGGGGGAAAAGTGCCAGTGCCGAAGGAGAAGAATGTTTTAGGAAGGAAGGATTGTCAGCAATGTCAGAAGGTCCAGAGAAATCCAGTATGATTAAGTTCTGAAAGATTTTCACTGCATTTAACAAGTAGAAGGCCTTGTGGCCTTTGCCAGAGTGCTGGAGAAGTCAAATCAAAGTGAGATTCCAATCCTGCCCCCTCACCATTAGCCATCTCCAGATACTCCCTGACTCACCCCACCCTGTTCTTTGTGTTGTCTGGAGTGGGTTCTTTACCCTAAAGTTTAAGGGCAGAATTTTCTCCTCAAAGCAGAAAAAGAGCTCATGTGTAGGGGAGGTGGTAGGGTGAAGGGAATCAGAGTCTAGTTGTTTGAGAAAAGCCAAGTTTTGAGCCCTGGAGAAGCCAAGTTCCAAGGGGTTCAAGTTGGGACTGCAGACCAAGGGTGTGAGGCTGGGTAGACAGGGTTAGAGGGAAAGCAGATTGCAGCCCAGGGAGAGAAGCTGGGGGTTTACCGAGAGCTCTGGGCTGGGGGCGAGTGGTTCTAATTCTTCTTTATGGTCTGGGGTGTGTGTGTGTGTGTGTGTGTGTGTGTGTGTGTGTGTGTGTGTGTGTGTGTGTGTGT